>NW_026727187.1:0-33238 GCF_029784015.1 Lycium ferocissimum | reverse complement strand
TTATATGTTCGGCCTAAAAATTTTCCATCCGACCTGCGGATTCTTATATGTTTCTTGGTCTTTTGCTTGATATGATGAAATTTGGGCCCTTATGTTTTTTGTTATAAGTTTCAAAATTGCAAAATTTTGGGTTTTTTAAAAAGGTTTTTTTCCCTAAATGATTAAAACTACGAACGGTCTTTCCAAGAGAACCGGATGCCTTTTCCAAAAATGATTCCATGATGTATGGTGACTATTTTTCCAAGGGCGAGCCCGGTGGGCGACACCGTTCGGGGGCCCCGGCTTTCCTTATGTATTTCGCGATTTTAAAAATTTGAAAAACTATTATTCCGATTTCAAGTACGATGTTTATTGTTTTTTGAGTTTGAATTGTTGATAACTTGATGTTGATTTTCGTGGGGGCCCCGGGTTGTTCCCCGCCCGGGGTTTGACCTTCTTGTATAATTAATTTTTGACAAAGCATTTTCCCCAGTATGATCATATATTTTTTGTTAAGTGGGAATAAGATTGTATCTTATATTGATCGTTTTGGGGGTTAATTTGGGGTTTGATTTTCCCCGTGATATTCAAGGAAACGGTTTAGTTTTTGTTTTGGCTTATAAATGATTTTTTGATTAACCTATTAAGTCTTTGAAAATGTTTTAGATTGTTTTGGTTACTTATGACCCTCAGTCATTTATTTTTTTTCGCGAGTCCCCGGTTGGTATGGGCCCCTTAGGGATTTTACGGGGTTTTTCCCGCGGTATTTTATAGGGATTTTGTGGGTGGGTTTTTGCGGATGCTGTATTGGGCCCAGGGGGTTCCGGCGGTATTGATGGGTTTGTGTGTTAGGGGTTTCACCGCGGATGATAATGTATATTGTAGTGATGCTTATGGTGTATACGATACTTACCGTATTGAAGAAATTTTTTCAAAAAAAACGAGGATTTTTGGGATTCGTTATCTATTTTTCTTAAACCCCCTTTTTATGATTTGGATATCGGGGTATTTGGTATTGATTATTATGCTCACGTTTAATTTCTTTCCGGTTTGGGGTTTCCCGCTTTTTCTTTTACATATTCCTCCCCCCTTTTTGGGTTGCTTTCATCCCCGCAGTGGGAACGTTTGTGATAACCGGCGTAGGATTTCCATTTTTGTTGGGAGTGCTCCTTTTTGGGAACGATATTTTGGGTATATATTTTTCGTGTATATGTTTATGTTTATTCGGGGGAAACGGGGGGCCCCCCGTCATTTATTTTTTTGTTCGTTTAATCTGAACATAGGTATGGGTTATTTTTATTTTTGTTGGGACGGTGTGGGTTGTTTTTGGGGCGCGATCGTGGCGGCCTTTTTTTGGTTATGTATCTTTGATAGTTATGTATTTTTTACCCCCGGGCTTCGGGGATATATGTTTGTAGGGGTTTTGGACCCCCTAATATTTATATAGGTTATAAGTCGTTTGATGCCGAAAGGAATGGCGATGGGTCCCCAACTGGGCATATCAGGGCCCGGGGTTTGGGGTGTAGAGTTTTTGACGGTTTCTAAAATTCTAAAACCGTGTCTTTGAGTCTTTTTATCGTTTTTTGGCAACTCTATAGGCTAGGAAAAGTGGTTTGGGGTATTTTCCGATGAAATTTTTGTTTTTGGTATGCCCCCAAAGGGCCCCCCCGGGGGGGGAAATATACGGGGGAACTAGCCCCCGGTGTATAGGGGCAAACCCCTTTTTTGGGATGGCCTCCGATGGCTGTTTCAGGTTGAGGAAGACGCCAAAAGGGGGAGGGCCCCCGCCGGGCCGCAAAACCCGTTGGGTAGGGGCGGGTGATGGGGCCACGAAGGGGGTCCAATATTGTCGATTGGTAGCGGGCAAGTTCACGGGGGGGGGGGAAAAGGGGTGATCGGTGCGGGCGTGGGCGGAGGGGCCCGGCCCCCTTTGTGGCCCCCGAGTTTTTTCGCCCGCAGGGACCCCGGGTTCGTCGCGGTGGGCTCCCCCGGATTGATTGTGCTTAAAACGAGTCGGTTGAGTTCGCGTCATCCGGTTTTCCGATGTGGGCTTGGTATGAGTCAGGGGGGCCGGGGGGCGGGGCGCCCCCCGGGCCCCGTAGGGCGGGGGGGGCCCCGGGCCCCATTTTTTCCCGGGGGGGGGCGACTGAAGTTAAATTTGAAAAGAGAGGGGGGGGAGTGCCCCGGGAGATGTGGGGATTTGATTGGGCGGGAAAGCGTCCCCCCTTTTGTTTTTGGCCCCGGACCCGGTATATTTGGGTGAACCGTTTGGTTGATACGTGGTGAGGCGCCGGAGGGTTGGATATTGCCGCGGGGCCCCCCGGCTGGAGGATGACAGAGGGCTCCCCGGGGATTTGGGGGGGCCCCCCCAGGGGCCGATCCGAGGTTCGGGGGGTCCGGGGCCCCCGGGCGGGAAAACCCCTTCCCGCCCCCCAGTCACCCTCCGTTCCCGGTGGACCCAGATGCGGGGTTTGGGGGGGTCGCTCGGGGCTTCGGGCTCCGATGGACGGAGGTTCCGGCCGGGGAGGCCACCCCCCCCGATGTCCTTCGGGGGCGCCCCGGGGGGGGTTTGTCGTCGTGCCCGGGGTTTTTTTGTGGCCGGGGGGCCCGGAAGTTGTCCCTCGGAGCGGTGCGGGGGGAGCGGCTTCCGGCCCTGCGGGTCGGTTGCCGGTTCGTCTTCCCCTTCCGTAGCTATGCGCCCGATGGGCGGGGCATACACCCTTTGGAGGCCGTGGCGAGAGGCCGTGGCGGAGCCTCGGATTACGGCGGTCGTCGAACCGCCTATGCGTTGACCGTAGACGAGGATCGGAGGCGGCACGAACGCGGTCTGAGTGTTGATTCCTTAGTGGTTATCTTGATTGATGTATGAGAAGCTTGTTTGTGATAATTGTAAAAGAAACTCCCCAAAATGCTTATAAGATCATGACAAGGCTAATTTAACATTCGGAGACGAATGTTCTAAAGAGAGGAGGATGTTATATCGCGTTTTTGCACATTATGATAGGTTGAGATAAAACACGTTCCGGGATGCAAAGTCAGACTTTTGACCTTCGATTTTGTTTTAGGACCTAAATTGCTCACTAATTTGTTGGCATGGAACAACTAGGAAAATTTATAAGGACCAAAAGTGGAATTTTGGAAGTTGGAAATCATGCAATGCCAACGTAGGCGGTGTGGTCTTCAAATGGCCCCGCATTTTTGTGGCCAATTTTAATTGGTCCAACACATCAATGGGCCATGGACCTGTGTAATATGTGTGTGGTTATAAAAGATGACTAAGTCATCTTTTCCATTCTCTACATACTTAGAAAAAAATCAGAGAAAGTTGAAGAACAACAACATAGCCATTCGGCCAAAGGGAGGGAAAAGTAAGACCAGATTTAGCCACCCCAAAATATTTCCTTGATGTAAATCCACTAATTTGAGGTCACATAAGTAACGTGGAAGTGTTGTTCGGGTCATCCAACTATCCGTTGTGTCGTTTGCAAACCCTAGCCTAATTGTGAAGTTGAAGAAGAAAGGTAAGAATTGATCTTGCTTTATGTGTTATGAATGGTGTATGCCTATTGTAGTATGTTAAAAAGGAGGAAATTCATGAAATATGTCCATTGTTGGAGTTGAGGTTGGGTATGCTGGCGTATGGCGTGTATGTCACGCCCCAACCTTCGTCGGGCGTGACGGGCACCCGACTCTCCTTCGAGTCGAGCGAACCATAAACGTCGACTCAAATTTTTTTTAAAACAAGAATTGAAAGTTGTAAATGAAGTACCAAAATCGACGTGTATTAAAGGTATCTCTGACACATAATATATAGATACATACAAGAAACCAAGGTGAGCCAAGGCCTTTGCCATTTACGCCACAACAAAATAACGGCAGCCAAGGCCAAAGCTTGATAACACGTGACTCCCACGCTGTTACTTGAACTTCTATAGGAAATTAGCACTGACCGCATGCATAAGCTATGCAAAACGGACGGTGCCTAAGACAAATAGGCCTGTCGACTCCAATCTATCTCCCTTTAAGAAAGGGTCCCACAGTGGCGTCACCGAACCTGCGGGCCGCCAAGCCTTGACCCCGACGAAAGGGGTGATGCGGAATATGTCTTGAATATATACATAGCGAAAATAAATAGATAATAACCACAGCAATTTAAGAGGAAGAAATCACATACAACCCGATACACCTTCGCCGGCAAGAGAAGACATAAGTAGATATAATGCGCAAACAAGCCTTAAGTAAATAATCGTAATCCAACTAACAAATCGAGAATAAATGTATACATCACACCTTGCGCCTTCCGGCAAAATAATAATAACAATAACAATAACAATAATAGCCCGCCCGGGCGGCGGCTTCGGCTCGATATCAATAATGGCCCCTTCGGGCGTTGCATTTCCGGCATAATAATGAAGATACCCCGCCGGGCATTGCCCCGTTCGGCATAATAATAAAGATAGCCCGCCCAGGCATTGCACGCTTCCGGCATAATAATAAAGATAGCCCCGCCCGGGCATTGCATTCGGCGTAATAATAATAAAAAAAATTTCACACCCCGGAGGGAGTTTAAATCAGTTTAATAAAATACACGCCGCCCTTGAATGGTTTTTAAAGTTTAAATAATAAAATATCACACTCCCCTCGGGTGGTTTTGGAAGATTTAAATAATAAAAATATCCACTCCCTTGGATTAGTTTTAAAAAATTAATTTAAAAATCGTTCAATAGTTAGGACAATGGCCAAAATTTCCCTTCAATTTAATGGTACAAATAAACCAAGTAAAACGATAGGCGGGAATCAGAATAGTGGAGCCCGCCCCAATGGAGGTGGCGTACATGGGACATGCCTAGCGAACCTCATAATATCATTAATAATTGGTTTGGGAGTAGTCGGATTGGATTCGGACAAAGTTTTAGACATTTACGGCCAAACTAGTCAATTGTGACCTATTTGGTTCAATTCCATTGAATGAAAAGAAACGCTCCAACTTTAGGTGTGAATCCGGGAGATAGGATTGACCCGAAGGGTGAAACAGAAGCCAGCACACCTAGATCATGCCATGAAAAAGAAATAGAAGGCTTTACATACCTTATTCACATCTTACGCTCGTCCCGCTCCCGTTTCGTCCGGTCTTTTAACGAATGATCACCTTTCTGAGTTACTATTCATGAGAGTTAACATTTCAATCTTGGTTTCTATTTGGCTACGAAATTTGGCAGCACTTCCCCTAAATACGCTTTTGAGATTCAACTGACTCAAAACAACCAACAACAACCCAACAACAACATCAATAATATTAACAATCACAACATAACACAACTAATCAACTTTCCGACCTAATCGTAGTTTAATTCAGCTTCACATACAATTTCATGTCAACGTTCTCGTATTTATTTACTAATTCAAGACCATTCAAATACATTTCAACACATTCCTCCATAAATATACAAGTTTTCCATAAAACCATAATTCATCAACTTTCACACAATTGCATCAAAATTACAAAATTGCATTGACATCTTCCGAATTCATTCTGGCAACCAAACATAAATTCACACCTTAAACCATTACTTCCACAATTATATAAAAACCACATGCAAGTCATATTATAATTTCCTATAACGACATACATGCCAACCAACACCAATTCGAAGTCGCTAAGCCTTTATTTACGTCACAAGAGTCACAACAACACAATTAGCGAACTAAATAAAAATCAAATTCATCACTTCCCTTTTATGACGGCTCACGGCCACATCCATAATCCCTGCCTTTCGCAGCCATGCACACACGTCACACTTTCATAATTCTTGTCTAATTCTAATCATCATAACGTATATAAATTCATTCCATAACTTAAAACACAAGAATCTTACCTTTTTCTTGAATTTTCAACTTTCCGCCAACGGAGCCCTTTCTCCAAACCAATTATACTACGTCGTAGAGCACCTCGAAAAGCTTGTTAAGAATTAAAGCGAAAAACAAGATTTTTTGGACCAAGGTTTAAGGCTAGGAAATTTCTTCTTTTTTTTTTTTTTTCCTCTTGGAGCCGAATTGCCTCTTCCTTTTTGTTCTTGATTTTCTTTGTTTTTCTTGAAGTTTCTTGAAGACTTATCTCTTAATATAATTCTTGCACATGGAAAAATTGGCTAAAATTTCATGGGCTAGGCCTTGTATGGCGGCCACCCCATCATTGGGCCTCAATTTCCCCCTTTTTTCTTCTTTTTAATAGCTTATGAATCTTATTTTGCAAATTCCCGAAACAAATTTCCAAGATTCCAATTTTTGCCCTTAGCCTTCCACACTTCGCACCAATATTTTTCATAAGCGACACAGCATACATTAATTCAAATCAACACTTGACCTTATTCCATACAATTCCAAGTTATTTCCAAATTTTCAAATACGCAAAAATGCGGATGTAACATCCTTTCCCCATTTAGACATTCGTCCTCGAATGTTAAATTAACTATATGGTCTTACAACAATTTGGGGGAAGGTTCTTTAGGGGAGACGAAATCACATATAAATCATTCCGCGGATTAAAACAATCAAGCTGAAATTTAAATTACACAGTGGTACATCATCGGTCTGCCTCGGGACACAGTGTTCCGCCCGGTGCATAGATACGATGTGGGGGGTCTATGGCAGGGACTAGGTGCTCTACCTGCGCACTACCTCGGCACGGAAGAGGTACGGGGTCTGTCTCGGGAGCTCTTACCGAAGGTGACACGGCAGCATTACCGAATTTCGAGGAGCGATGTTGCTACGCGGTGGAGCACTCTGCATACGTGGTCGGATCTACATAAGTATAACACACGCCCCGTCGCATTGTCCTACCGGCGTCTCCCCACAAGTGCGCACATCGAGGAGGGGCCATCGCCTCTTGCCCGACCATGCCTGTCCGCGCTGGGGGCCGGCCTGGAGCGGGCTGCATCCCTCACCAGAAAGTCTCTCTACTTTGTTGAGGTCCCCAGCTGAAGGTGCCTTTGTCTTGGGGTCTGCACTCGGCGGTGGAACCCTTACCCCGACATACATCTGACCCTCTTGGGGGCACCCCCCTCAGGCCCCCCGCCCCCGCTTCCCATCTTCGACCCCGGGCAAAGCTTGAACCGAGCTATTCCCTCCCCGGCGAGGGGCCCGAAAGCCTGCTCGGGTCAATCCCCTCCCTGATGGATCACCTCCTATCCGGAAGAAGGGCTATCCGCTAAAAAATTTAAACTCTATTTCTCAAAGGGCTGCTCCCGGCCCGTGAAGAAACGGTCCTCTTGCCCCCCCTCGGGGGGTTGATGGGCAAGCATCAAAAATTCGCCACGTCGGCGGGGGGCATCCTCCCCTGGGTCTTCCGGGGAAACCCGTTTTGCCCCTTTGGGCTTAAAAGGGTAGTCCCGGCTCCCTGGCCCGCCTTCATTTGTCTGTGGCAACCGTCTTTAAATTGGGCGGGATGGTCCGTGCCCCAAAATCGGGGGGCTTAATGTGGGGAATCGTGTCGGGACAGGACCCCATCGGGGTACTCCTCCTTCCCTTTTCCCCCAGGGAAAACATCGATCCAAAAGTTGGCTCTTTCAGGGGCCCCCTTCCGGGGGCTCGGGCCCCGGGGGGGAATCCCTTTTGGGAGGCGGGGGGGAGGGGGCCTCTCCGCTCCTCCGGGGGAGGGGGGGGGGCTTGGGGCCGATGGTATTCCAGAAATCCGACCCACAGGACCCGGGGGTTGGCTCCCCTATCAAAGCCCCTTCGTGCCCGACCTTTCTTACGGGTTCGGGCCCCGATCATTAAATTGGGGGCTTTATGTACCCCGCCATCCCGATCTAAACCCTGAAAGAAAGAATGACCCCTTTGTTGAGCCCGTTTTAAAAAAGGGGGTGCACAAACACCGTAAACAAGCTCACTAACCCGAAAATCCCAGGGACGCTGCCGATACCCTTTTTCCCCCCCCTTTTCCGGGGGTCGGGGGCCCCCCCTCGGAGTCGAGCAACCCCAACGTCGACTCATTTTTTTTTTTTAAAAAAAATTGAAAAATTTTGGGAAACCAAAATACTTCTGGGATCTCAAACATAAAAAAGATACATACAAAAACCAAAGGGGCCAAACCTTCCCTTTGCAACAAAATAACGGCGAAACCAAACGAACCCAGCTTTATTTTGAAATTCATAGAGTATAACTGTTTTTAAAACTTCAAAAAAAGGCTTCGACAAAAGGGGGTACTCTTTCCCCCCTTGGGGGGTTTTGGTCCCCCAACGCGGGCAAAAAGCCCGGGAAAAAAGGGGGTTGGAAATATGGAATATTAAAAATAAATAGATAATAACCACCCGGGAATTTAAGAGGGGAAAAAATCACTACAACCCATAGCCCCGCAAAGACAAAGTAGATTTTAGGTAAAAAACTTTAAATAAATAATTAAAAACCCAATAACAAATCCCAATAAGTTAGTATCCAGCCCGCTTAAAAAAAAATAATAACAATAACAATAACAATAATGCCCCCGGCCCCCCCGATATAAAAAGGGCCCCCGGGCCGCCCCATAATAATGAAGATAGCCCCCCGCATTGGGTCCGGCATAATAATAAAGATAGCCCCGCCGGGCATTACGCTTCGGCATAATAATAAGATAGCCCCGCCGGGCATTACGCTTCCCCGGCATAATAATAATAATAAAATTTCACACCCCGCTTCGGGTGGTTTTAAAAATCAGTTTTAATAAAAATACCGCGCTCCCGCCGGAGTGGTTTTTTGAAAGTTTAAATAATAAAATATCACACTCCCCCTCGGAGTGGTTTTTGAAGATTAAATAATAAAATATCACACTCCCCGGAGTGGTTTAAAAAATTAATTTAAAAAAATCGTTCAATAGTTAGGACAATAGCCCAAAAATTTCCCTTCCAATTGTGGTACAAAATAAACCAAGTAAACGATGGCGGGAATCTAGGAATGATGGGCTAACCCGGAGCCAATGGAGGTGGCGTACATGGGACATGCCTAAGCCGAACCTCATAATATCATTAATAATTGGTTTGGGAGTAGTCGGATTGGATTCGGACAAGTTTTAGACATTCTACGGCCAAACAGTCAATTGTGACCCTGGTAGTTCAGTTCATTGAATGAAAAGCTCAACTTTAGGTGTGAATCCCGGGGGATAAGGATTGACCCAAAGGTCGGCTTAAAGCCAACTACCCTAGATCATGCCATGAAAGAGAAATAGAAGGCTTTACATACCTTATTCACGTCTTACGCTCGTACGAGCTCCCGCAAAAGTTTCGTCGAGGAATCTGCAAATGGTCACCTTTGCCCGGTTATATTCATGAGAGTTAACATTTCAATCTTGGTTTCTATTTGGCTACCGAAATTTCGGCGGTTCTTCCCCTATAAATACGACACCGAGATTCAACTCGACTCCAAAAGCAACAACCAAACAACCCATGACAACATCAATAATATTATGATCACAACATAACACCAACTAATCAACTTTCCGACCTAATGCAATAGTTTCAATTCCAACTTCACACTTCCAATTTCATGTCAACGTTCTCATATTTATTTACTAATTCAAGACCATTCAAATACATTTCAACACATTCCTCAAAATATACAAGTTTTCCATAAAACCATAATTCATCCAAACTTTCCACAATTGCATAAAATTACAAAATTGCATTGACATCTTCCGAATTCATTCACAACAACATAAATTCACACCTTAAACCATTACTTCCACAATTATATAAAAACCACATAAAGTCATATAATTTCCTATAACGACATACATGCCCGACTTCAACACCAATTCGAGGTCGCTAAGCCTTTATTTACGTCCACAAGAGTCACGACAACACAATTAGCGAACTAAATAAAATCAAATTCATCACTTCCCCACACCTTGTGGCTCACGGCCACATCCATAATCCACACACACACACACCATGCACACACACGTCACACTTTCATAATTCTTGTCTAATTCTAATCATCATAACGTATAAATTCATTCCATAACTTAAAACACAAGAATCTTACCTTTTTCTTGAATTTTCAACTTTAAGCCAACGGAGCCCTTTCTCAAACCAACTATACCACGTTGAAGAGCGCCTCAAGCTTGTTAAGAATTCGCGAAAAACAAGATTTTGGACCAAGGTTTAAGGCTAGGAAATTTCTTCTTTTTTTTTTTTTTTCCTCTTGGAGCCCGAATTGCCTATTTCCTTTTGTTCTTGATTTTCTTTGTTTTTTCTTGAAGTTTCTTGAAGACTTATCTCTTAATATAATTCTTGCACATGGAAAAATTGGCTAAAATTTCATGGGCTAGGCCTTGTATGGTAGCCGGCCACCCCATGAATTGGGCCTCAATTTCCCCTTTTTCTTCTTTGAGACGATAGCTTATGAATCTTATTTTGCAAATTCCGAAACAAATTTCCAAGATTCCAATTTTGCCCTTGGCCTTCCACCGTACTTCCACACCAATATTTTTCATAAGCGACACACACATACATTAATTCAAATCAACACTTGACCTTATTCCATACAATTCAAAGTTATTTCCAAATTTTCAAATACGCAAAAATGCCGGATGTAACAGTGTAAGTGTGTGTGTGTTGTGTTATGTCGAAACAATGAATTAAGGTCTAGTTAGCATGTTTTGATTATTGTAGAGTGAAGAAATGGATGAGAATCATCAATATGTAGGTGGGAGGTGTTGGCCGAATGTAGGCCATTTGTGTGTGACAAGAAATGAATTAATGTTAATTAGTATTTTGATTGTTGTCGTTATAGATTCTAAGTTGACGATAAGATTTTGATGACTCAAAATGATATTGTAAGTGTTGCGAAATGATTTGGAGGCTATGGCATATTTGATGTAATTTGTATATTTATGAGAACGATGTTGTTAGAATGTGAATTCTTTGGTACAAATCATGATTCGGAAGTTAGGAATGTGTTATGGATGTTGTTCTCGGGTTTGGGACTGTTTTCATGTAAATTGGAGCATTTGTTGGATTGTTGAAAATATTGTATGAATTGTTTATAATGTTCTTGAATGTTGTTGTATGAGTTCGGGCAAGTATTTGAATATATAAGCATTGATGTTAGCCCGGGGGGTAAGTAAGTCGAATTGAATGTTATGAATATTAATGAATGATGTAAAAAGAGGGTTATTAATGTTATATTGCCTTTCGGATTGATTATTGATGTTGCTAGGTTTGTTGTTGTTGTTGTTGTTGTTGATTTGGCCGAGTTAAATTCTCGGGGTTGGCCTATTTACAGGGGAAATGCTGCCAAAATATTTGTAGAATTTAGTGTTAGTTTGGAATTAAATGCCTAAATGGCTATAACTAATATTTGATATCCGTTGACGCATTTGGAGACCTTGGGGAGCCCGAGGCGTAGGTTGAGGTTAGCTTGAGTTTGGACTAGCTTTGGAAGCGTTTGAGGTATGTAAAACTTGCCTTATCTTCCTTTGGCATGTCTTAGATATGGCTAAGTTATGATATGTTACGAGCCTCGAGGAAATTCTACTCTCACGATCCGACCATGTCTGTGATTCTTATTTGTTTCTTGGTCTTTGCATGCTTGATATGATGAAATATTGGCCCTTATGTCTTTTGTATGACTAAGTTTCAAAAGTTGCATAAAAGTTTGGTTTTTCAAAAGAGTTTTGTTCCTAAATGATTCCGAAAACTACGAACGCCCGTAACTTTCACAGACAGAACCGGATCGCTTCTGTTATATCTCGCATTTTGTACGTCGGAATATTTTTAGGTTGGTTGCGACAAGTTACGGACGTGGTTATTTTCCGACTTTGTTGTAAGACATAAGTGCCTTATGATTTCGTGGGATGGAGACGTTAAGGAAGATTTGGGGTTAAAAGTGGAATTATGGAAATTCATATTTCATGAAATATGGGATCAAAAATGAATTTTGGAAAGTTAAAAGTTCATGAATTAGAGGCCAAGGTGGAGTGGGCCATAGGGCCACATGTGGTTATTATTTATGGAAGCATAAGGTGATAATTAAATCATCTTTATTATTTTCATCTTTTGGAAATATCTAGAAAATTGGAGAAAAGAAAAAATAAAAAATAAAAAAAAAGAGGTGCAAATGACCGGCCATGTGCACCCATTTATATATATATATATATATGTGATAAGTCATGAAAATGGAAGACCAACTCATCATTTGTGCCTAGAAATTTCAAGAAATTTGAAGAGAGAAAAAAAAAAAAAAAGGGAGAACTAGGCCAAGAGGGCTGGCCGAACCGGCCCCTAAAGTTGATCAAGGAAAATTGGTTGCTCAAGCCTTTCTACTCATTGGAAGGCCCTCGTCCACGTGGAATGGTTGTTGGAACAAGAAAACCATTTGTTGTCGTATTTCTTCAAGCTAGCCGAGAGGTGGAATAGGTGGAAAAGGTAAGGTCCAACCCCTCTTTTGCATATACTATGGATGATTTGTATGTGTTGTGGTATGTAGAATGAATGAAAATCATAAAATTGGGATGTTGTTGTGGTGACCGTGAATGATACTATGTGTTGTAGGAATAATGAACTAATGTTATTTAGTATGTTGGTTGTTGTTGTTATGAATTATGTGATGAAGAAATGAATGAAATGCATGAAAAGATGATGTTGAAGTTGTAGCCGTGTATGTTGTTGTTATGGCTAGGGAATGGGCTGTTTTGGTGAGACAAGGAATGACTCATTTTTATTTAGCATTTGGTTGTCGTCGTTGTGAATTATATGATGTAAAATGAAGTTTTGATGATACAAGTCGAAATTATAATTGTGCGGGCTGAATCGGACGATGATGTGATATCAATATGATTTCTTGAATTCATGCAAATGAAGTTGCTAGCATATGTAATTGTTGATAGAGTTTGTGAATTTGGAAGAAAAGAAATGTGTGCCAAATGTTTACTTGGACTAGGAAGGTTTTGGGTTGCCTTGTATGTTGGATGGGCTGATTTGAGTATTGTGCGGACTACTTGAAATATTCTTGAATCTTGACGAAATGATCTCGGATTAGCATTTGAATATGTGAATGTAAAGTTGAATCGATCGTATGTAGATTATTTGAAGATAAATGGAATGTCGTCGAATTGTGTAGAAAGGAATTATTAATGTTTTGATGCATTTTGAATCACTTATGGATATCGTTATCATGCTTGTTGGTTTGGTTGTTGTTGATTTAGCCGAGTTGAATTCTCGGGGATGTCCGGTTTATAGGGGAAATGCTGCCGAAATTTCGGTAGAAAAAGTAATGGCGTGGAATTGGATTCTTCGATGTTTATGGCTAATGTTTGACGCCTATTGATGTTATTGTAGATCGTAAGAGGTCGAGACGTAAATTCGGATTAGCTAGGAAGCGGCTAAGGTATGTGAAGCTCACCTTTCTTTTGTTCGCATGTCTTAGTTAAAAATAAGTTATGACACGACTTTCGAGGTAATTCTACTCCGGTGATCCGAGCACATTTTTGATCCATATTTGTTTCTTGATATTCATATACATAATATAGCCAAATTATGGTCTTTATGTTTGTTTCACATGAATGGATTTAAAAGGTTGCATAAAAGTTGGTTTTCAAAAAAGAGTTTGTTTTCTAAACGATCCCGAAACTACGAACTTCCGTAACTTTCGCATAAAGGCTCGGATCGCTTCGATTTGTTCGTAGAAAGTTCTAAAGTGAATAGTGTTTGCAACTTCCGAGGCGGACTCGGGTTGGTTTGGCATAATACTATGATCCCTATGGGTTAAATATGGCTATGAACCCAACGGTTTTGTTAATACGGTTATAATGTATGTTATGTTTCCGAAAGATATTTGATAATACTATTGTCCGACTTTCCAATGACATTCCGTTTGGACTACTTCATTGAGTCTTGGAAATGTTTTATTTGTATTTGGTTTCTCACTACTCCGCTCGTGCAAGCTCAAGATGTCTTTTCACCGAGTCCCGGGCCGGGTACGCATTCGTGCAACTTCTCTGCATTGTTCACCGAGTCCCTCACTAGAGGGCCGGGTACGCTATACATATATCTATATGATGTGATGATGTGATGAGATGGAGATGGTGGCCAGGATGGCTTACCGAGTCCCTTGCTAGCGGGGCCGGGTACGTTATTCACCGAGTCCCTCACTAGAGGGCCGGGTACGGTATGTATATATGTATATCTGCATGCATACATGATCATGACATGATTTTACTCACCGAGTCCCTCATTAGAGGGCCGGGTACGGTATATACGTACGATGATATGATGATACGATTATGATATGATTTTATTTACCGATATATGCATATGTATGACAAAGGTTTCCAAAAGGCAAGTCTTATGATTTTTCCGTACTCTTTACTTCAGTGTGGTCCCGCTTATTATATTTCATGCTTTACATACTCAGTACATATTGCGTACTGACCCCCTTTCTTCGGGGGCTGCGTTTCATGCCGCGCAGGTACACCCATGTGAGCTGAAGATATTAGTAGGAGATGTCCCAGCGGGACTGGCGAGCTCCAGTTGCTCCGGAGTGCTGCCGAGTCAGAGCGTTATGATATGGATTCATGTTTCGTATTAGAGACTTTGCAGACAGTGTTGTGGGTATTAGATGTCGGTTAGGTAAATGGCTATGTAAGCCGGTATATTATTATGCGTTGTGTTATAAGTTTTGTATGTTGCAAGATTTTATTTGATTTTAGAAAAGCAAAAAGCATATTATTCTTCGATAAATTTTTGTTATGTATATTTGTGTCATGAATTGAGAGCCAGTGTGAGTATGACTATTATGTGAGTCCGCGGGTTCGCTCGGCCCTAAATAGGGGTCGGGTGCCCATCACGCCCTAACGGAAATTAGGGTGTGACAAATTGGTATCAGAGCGGTTCGTCTTGGGGTTGTACGCAAAGTCGTGTCCGGTAGAGTCCCGTTTATGGTGTGAAGCGCGCCACATTTATAAACGGAGGCTACGGGGCATCTAGGATGGTTACTCTTCTTTGATATCTTAGATCGTGCCATAGAGCCAAGTCATAGGAAATGAGATTATTTGCGCTAACCTCTCGATTTCGACGGAGAAATGGCATCGACGGAAGAAAACGACTAGCGACATTGGAAGCTACGAAGTACGCAGGTAAGCAAAGGTATGCAAGACATATGTCGAGTAAGATATTAAAGTACGATTAAAATACAAGTTGAGATCAAAAAGGGAAAGTAGACAAGAAAGTGTGACAGGTGCTGATTGAGTTGGGCATACAAGGTATGTTTATTGTTTTTGTACCGTCGATGACGTTGGGAGCCCTGTGAGGCCGCGACATGATGCGATATGTATATATATGTTGGCCCTGTGAGGCATTGTTGGTATTTTCTGTGTACAGGTTTTGAGATAGTCACAGTTACAGAGGAAACTCTGCCAAAATTTTCCCAGAAATAAAGTGAAAATGAGATATAGATCCGTAATATGTCTTGGAAGGTCGTGCCAATAGCAATGACAGGATTTGACTGAGTTATGAGTATGGCCGACGCCGAGAAAGAAGTTAATCGCTAGATTGAGGATAAGCAAAATTAGAAGGCCGATGTTGATGCGAAAAAAAAAAATGAAAATGATTTTGGAAAGGGCTTGTTATCCTAAGAGACAATCCCAAACAGGGCCGGTAGGCCGTGACGGAGTGTTATTTAAAGTATTGACCGAATGGACAAGTCGGGACGAACTACGACGAGCTAATAGTAAAAGAAGTAATAGTACGATTAAGATGAGAGCACAGGGGGAGAAATTGCGACGGGTATGAATAGATGAAAGGCGAATACCGAGGACCCAAGGAGGGGTAAAATAGTAATTATGCTATAAGAGCGCTTCGAACTCCGTTAAGACTTCGACTTACTCCAGATCACGTGATGGAGGTCATGCGATGAGGTGGACGCGATTATACGGGCGTTAAGGCATCGTATTTCATCGAAGTTTCAAAGTTAAGCGTGCTGAAGCGAGAGAAATCCTGGGATGGGTGACCCCCTGGGAAGTTTTCTGGAAGTTCTACAAATCCAGCCACAAGCAGTAAATGAGGAGTTAGAGTGACTTAAGGACAAATTAAGAGCCTGAGGAGTGGACAGAAACCCAAGAAGGTAGCGCAGAATGGGGCAAATTAGACTGGTAAAGGGAGAAAAAGGTACAACGTGGCTCTAGAATTAGGGTGAATTGGAATAGTGTTTGGAGATATCTTGTAAGCAAGATAGTAGGGGCTATAAGTATGCATAGGTATGCACAGGATATCCTGCACATGGTTAGATCAGTGGATATATGTACTTCGAAAAACCAACGTGGCGGTGTATGGAAGGCACTAATCGGGTGGAGTAACGAGGTTCAAGTGGAAAAATATATATAAAGAATGCAAATGTTACAAGGCAAGCCGACGTCGTATTCATTACAAGCTAAGCTTTGAAAGTGTTAATACAACAACATCTGGAAAGGAAAGAAGGTGAGCAAATGAACGGCAAGGGAATTAAAAATGTGGGATAAAATCGCTTAGTTGGGATTTAGGGCAAAGTAAAGTGGGACGACAGTATAAGTACACCCCAAAAGGGGGGAAGCAAGGGAGAGAGACGCAAATGTAAGGTGAAGACAATCAACGCTGCAATGTCCTGGATACGAAGGCATGGGCCGCAGATGAAGCTCTTTGCGGAGACAAGCTAAGGGGATCGAAAAGCCAGCAGTAAAGGGATAGAAGTCAGGGCAATAATCGAGGTGGCGCTAAGGATTAATTGTAAATATCCGGAATAACATGATATTAGAAAATGGAGACTTAAAGAGAGAATACGACAAAGGAAAGTAATGAGTAGCGTACGGAGACATTGTGAAAGATAGTATGGCTATATGGGATCAGAGGTTAAAGGATAGGCAATAGAGTGGTTGCTAGCAGTAGAAAATTTCCTATGGTAGAAGGTAAGAAAAGTAAGGAAAAGGGGTATGGTTAGGTAGACTCCTAGAGAATGTGAGCACGGGAGTAAGACGTGGAATAGTACGGACCAAGAGGAGGAACGATCGTGATTAAGATTAAATACGCAGGTCGTGCAAGGACAGTCATGCCACCTATGAATATTATACACGAGAGGTGAGATCAAGTGAATGCTTAACGAGAAAAGTTTAGAGTCGGTAACAATAACACGGTGAAAATACTTCAGGTGCAATAAGAAAAGATGTTAGGATGGTTTGAGATCAAGTACCGCGGTGGAACTAGTACTGGGAACGAATAGGACATGCTTATGGTTGAATTAAAAATGTGTTCCGACGCTGGTGGTAAGAGGAGAGAGGTAAAGATAAGGTAATGACATGAGACGATGTGTTGAAAATGTAGCAAGATGAGTAAAGAAAGATTGTAGGACGATTTAAGCCGGTGATCAGAACTAGTTGGCCTTAAAAAGGAGGGTGAATTTATACATCGATTTTTTTTCAGAATTGTGTCAGCCGGTAATGGTTAAAGCAGGGAATGGCTATTAGTAACTCAGAAACGACAGAAATCATATGGCGACAATCGGTGTCAACACGTAGAATTCTAGACTGGCGAATGGGTATACTTGAAGATATCATCCGTAAGGAATGTAATCATATTCAACAAGAAGGAAGAGCTTAACTTGAGATGCACCGAACCTTATTACACTAACTGCGAGGCAAGAAGGTTGCGAGCTAAAGATGTAGCTTCCGTTAAGGCACCGTGGCAGAATAATAACAAAACGAAAATGACTTGCGAGCCTGAGGAGGAAATGAAAGGGAAGGATGATTGGTAAATGAAATTGGGGATTATGGTAGTGAATGAACCCCCCCCCCCCCCCTCGAGATTCTTAAGACTTTATACGACTAGTTGAACATTCGAGGACGAATGTTCTAAAGGGAGGAAGGATGTTATATCTCGCATTTTGTACGTCGGAATATTTTTAGGTTGGTTGCGACAAGTTACGGACGAGGTTATTTTTCGACTTTGTTGTAAGACATAAGTGCCTTATGATTTCGTGGGATGGAGACGTTAAGGAAGATTTGGGGTTAAAAGTGGAATTATGAAAATTCATATTTCATGAAATATGGGATCAAAAATGAATTTTGGAAAGTTAAAAGTTCATGAATTAGAGGCCAAGGTGGAGTGGGCCACATGTGGTTATTATTTATGGAAGCATAAGGTGATAATTAAATCATCTTTATTATTTTCATCTTTTGGAAATATCTAGAAAATTGGAGGAAAGAAAAAAAAAAAAAAAAAAAAAGAGGTGCAAATGACCGGCCATGTGCACCCATTTATATATATATATGTGATAAGTCATGAAAATGGAAGACCAACTCATCATTTGTGCCTAGAAATTTCAAGAAATTTGAAGAGAGAAAAAAAAGAAGGGGAGAACCGGCCAAGAGGGGCTGGCCGAACCAGCCCCTAAAGTTGATCAAGGAAAATTGGTTGCTCAAGCCTTTCTACTCATTGGAAGGCCCTCGTCCACGTGGAATGGTTGTTGGAACAAGAAAACCATTTGTTGTCGTATTTCTTCAAGCTAGCCGAGAGGTGGAATAGGTGGAAAAGGTAAGGTCCAACCCTCTTTTGCATATACTATGGATGATTTGTATGTGTTGTGGTATGTAGAATGAATGAAAATCATAAAATTGGGATGTTGTTGTGGTGACCGTGAATGATACTATGTGTTGTAGGAATAATGAACTAATGTTATTTAGTATGTTGGTTGTTGTTGTTATGAATTATGTGATGAAGAAATGAATGAAATGCATGAAAAGATGATGTTGAAGTTGTAGCCGTGTATGTTGTTGTTATGGCCGGGAATGGGCTGTTTTGGTGAGACAAGGAATGACTCATTTTTATTTAGCATTTGGTTGTCGTCGTTGTGAATTATATGATGTAAAATGAAGTTTTGATGATACAAGTCGAAATTATAATTGTGCGGGCTGAATCGGACGATGATGTGATATCAATATGATTTCTTGAATTCATGAAAATGAAGTTGCTAGCATATGTAATTGTTGATAGAGTTTGTGAATTTGGAAGAAAAGAAATGTGTCGTCGATGTTTACTTGGACTAGGAAGGTTTCGGGTTGCCTTGTATGTTGGATGGGCTGATTTGAGTATTGTGCGGACTACTTGAAATATTCTTGAATCTTGACGAAATGATCTCGGATTAGCATTTGAATATGTGAATGTAAAGTTGAATCGATCGTATGTAGATTATTTGAATATAAATGGAATGTCGTCGAATTGTGTAGAAAGGAACTATTAATGTTTTGATGCATTTTGAATCACTTATGGATATCGTTATCATGCTTGTTGGTTTGGTTGTTGTTGATTTAGCCGAGTTGAATTCTCGGGGATGTCCGGTTTATAGGGGAAATGCTGCCGAAATTTCGGTAGAAAAAGTAATGGCGTGGAATTGGATTCTTCGATGTTTATGGCTAATGTTTGATGCCTATTGATGTTATTGTAGATCGTAAGAGGTCGAGACGTAAATTCGGATTAGCTAGGAAGCGGCTAAGGTATGTGAAGCTCACCTTTATTTTGTTCGCATGTCTTAGTTAAAAATAAGTTATGACACGACTTTCGAGGTAATTGTACTCAGGTGATCCGAGCACATTTATGATCCATATTTGTTTCTTGATATTCATATTCATAATATAGCCAAATTATGGTCTTTATGTTTGTTTCACATGAATGGATTTCAAAGGTTGCATAAAAGTTGGTTTTCAAAAAAGAGTTTGTTTTCTAAACTTGATCCCGAAACTACGAACTTCCGTAACTTTCGCATAAAGGCTCGGATCGCTTCGATTTGTTCGTAGAAAGTTCTAAAGTGAATAGTGTTTGCAACTTCCGAGGCGGACTCGGGTTGGTTTGGCGTAATACTATGATCCCTATGGGTTAAATATGGCTATGAACCCAACGGTTTTGTTAATACGGTTATAATGTATGTTATGTTTCCGAAAGATATTTGATAAGACTATTGTCCGACTTTCCAATGACATTCCGTTTGGACTACTTCATTGAGTCTTGGAAATGTTTTATTTGTATTTGGTTTCTCACTACTCCGCTCGTGCAAGCTCAAGATGTCTTTTCACCGAGTCCGGGCCGAGGCGCATTCGTGCAACTTCTCTGCATTGTTCACCTTTGGGTCCTCACTAGAGGGCCGGGTACGCTATACATATATCTATATGATGTGATGATGTGATGAGATGGAGATGGCGGCCAGGATGGCTTACCGAGTCCCTTGCTAGCGGGGCCGGGTACGTTATTCACCGAGTCCCTCACTAGAGGGCCGGGTACGGTATGTATATATGTATATCTGCATGCATACATGATCATGACATGATTTTACTCACCGAGTCCCTCATTAGAGGGCCGGGTACGGTATATACGTTCGATGATACGATGATACGATTATGATATGATTTTATTTACCGATATATGCATATGTATGACAAAGGTTTCCAAAAGGCAAGTCTTATGATTTTTCCGTACTCTTTACTTCGGTGTGGTCCCGCTTATTATATTTCGTATGCTTTACATACTCGGTCATATTCCGTGCACCGACCCCTTTTCTTCGGGGGCTGCGTTTCATGCCGCGCGGTACACCCGGAGTGAGGGCGAAGATATTAGTAGGAGATGTCCCAGCGGGATTGGCGAGCTCCAGTTGCTCTGGAGTGCTGCCGAGTCAGTGCGTTATGATATGGATTCATGTTTCGTGTTAGAGACTTTGCAGACAGTGTTGTGGGTATTAGATGTCGGTTAGGTAAATGGCTATGTAAGCCGGTATATTATTATGCGTTGTGTTATAAGTTTTGTATGTTGCAAGATTATTTGATTTGAGAAAAGCAAAAAGCATATTATTCTTCGATAAATTTTTGTTATGTATATTTGTGTCATGAATTGAGAGCCAGCGTGAGTATGACTATTATGTGAGTCCGCGGGTTCGCTCGGCCCTAAATAAGGGTCGGGTGCCCATCACGCCCTAACGGAAATTAGGGTGTGACAGCTTCGATATGCTCAAAAATGATTCCATGATGTATGGTGACTATGTTTTCCATAGGCGGGCCCGGCTTGGGTCGACACCCGTTCATAGGTCCCGCGACTTTCCTTATGTACTTCTGACGATTTTTGAAAGAATATGACATGACTATTATTCCGATTTCAAGTACGATCAGTTTACTTGTCTTTTGAGTTTGCAATAATGATTCGATAACATATGATGACTATGATTTTCGTAGGCGGGCCCGGGTTGGGTTGATGCTCGTCCGTGGGTCCCGCGACCTTCTTCTGTATAATTTACGGATTTTTTTGAAAGAATTCAATATGACTACTTTTCGACCCCGAGTATGATCATATATTTGTCTGTTAAGTCCAGAATAATGATTCGTATACTTATGATTCCGATACGTAACTATGGGTTCCGAAGTTCGGTTTGATATGTTCCCGAGTGATATTCGGAAGGAAATCTGGTTTAGCTACTGTTTTGGCTTATAAATGATGGTTCGTTTCGATTAACCTATTAAGTCTTTGAAAATGTTTTTTAGACCGTATTTGGTTACTTATGATCCTGCTAGTGCATCCTGTTATTACTTGTTTCGCCGAGTCCCGGGCCGGTTGTGATATCGTGCGCACTATGTGATGTTGACCGCTGGGTTCTTGGCCGCGGTATGTGTATATGTGATATTGCCGCTAGGTTCTTGGCCACGGTATGCGTGTATGTGACACTGACCGCTGGGTTCCTGGCCGCGGTATGTGTATGTGTGTGATATGACCCCGGCGGGTTCCCCGCCGCGGTATGTGTATGTATATGTGTATGTGTATGCGTGTGTGTGACCGCGGTATATACGATACTTACCGTATGTAAGAGGCAATGTTTTTCAAAAGAAAGCGAGGCATTTTGGCATTCGATTATCCTATTTGTCTTACTCCGAACCCCTTATGCATGATTTGGATGTCGGATGTAAGTACTTTGGTATTCGATTATTATGCTCGCGTTCGATATACTTTACTCGGTTATGGCTTCCGTTTTACGTACTTCTGCTTTGCATACTCGGTACATATTCGTCTTCGACCCCCCTTTCTTCGGGGCTGCGTTTCATGCCGCGAGGAGTACGGACACGTGTTTTGGTGATCCACCGGCGTGGATTTCCATTCTCTGTTCGAGTGCTCTCTTTGTTCTGGGAGCCGATATTTTGGGTATATCTCTTTCGATGTATATGTTTATGTTTATTCGGGGGTACGGCGGGGCCACATCCCATCATACGATTCTATTGTTACGTATTATAGGTCACGTAGACATAGGTGTGGGTTATGTACGGTTTGTTCGGATGCGACGCGTGAGTTGTATTTGGGCGGCCCGTCCGCGCGTGTGACCTTGTCGGTACGCGTGTATGTATGCTTACGTTATGTATATTTTGACGATTGCCGGCCGGTGCGATATATGTTTGTATGCGTCGGTTTGGAGCCACGTCTGATATTTATATAGGTATAAGTCGTTTGTATGCCGAATCTGGTTAATGAGAGCGTATGGTTGCCCAACTCGGGCACTAGTCACGGCCTACGGGGTTGGGTCGTGACACGCGGTATGTCGGGTGAGATATGTATTCTGGAATAGGATCAGTCAGTTAATGTCAGCTCGTATGATTTGTTCTATTTTCTATATATATATATGAGACAGAAACGTTTTACAAAATAAAGCTAAGCATTTTGGCATTTGGATTATCACATTTGTCTTCTGTACCGCCTATGTATGATTTGTAATTCGAGTCACAAGCCCTTTGGTATTACGGATTTTTATACTCATTTTCTGCGCTCCTTACTTGGTTATGACCTCGTTTTCTATATGTCATGCTTTACATGCCTCGATACATATTCGTGCTTGACCCCCACTTTCTTCGGGGGCTGCGTTTCATGCCGCTGGGTACCCACGGATGAGTAGATGACGTTGGCGGAAGACGTTCCGGAATGGATTGGCGAGCTCCATTTCTCTCGGAGTGCTGCCGAATCTGAGTGCCTTTGTATGGTATCTGAGATGTTGGTAGAGACTTTGCAGACAGTGTCGTGTGTATAAGATGTCAGTTTGTAAGCGGCTATGCAAGCCGGTGTATTATTATGCATTATGTTACAGATTTGTTTGGCAAGCGGCTATATAAGCCGAAGTATTGTTGTGCATTATATTACAGATTTCATACGATTGCAGACTTTATTTGATTTGAAAAAAAAAAATGAAAAGCATGTTTGTTTCGAAAAATGTTCATTATGTACTTATGTCATGTGTTGTGGGCCCAGTATGGTTATGAGTATTACGAAAGTCAGCGGGTTCGCTCGGCCCTAGATAAGGGCGGGTGCCCATCACACACATCGGATTAAGGGTGTGACGGTTGATATCGGGAGCCCCGTGTGGCCGTGATATGATATATATATATATATATATATATATATATATATATATATATATATATATATATATATATATGTCCCTATGAGGCATTGTTGGTATTTTACGCGTGCGTGTTTTGAGATAGTAAGAAATACAGAGGAAACTCTGCCAAAATTTTCCTAGAAATAAAAAGAGAATGAGATATAGGTTTGTAATATGTCTTGAAAGGTCGTGTCAATAGTAAGGATAGGATTTGACTAAGTTGCGAGTACGGCTGACCTTGAGAAATAAGTTAACTGCTGAATTGATGGTAATAGTAATTAGGAGGTCGATATCGGTATGGTAAAAAGAATTTGGAAAGGGCTTGTGATACTAAGAGATGATTTAGAAAAGGCTGGCAAATCTTGATAGAGTGTTATATTAAGGTACCGACTGAATTGATAAGCAGGGATAAATTATGACGAGTTTATAGTTAAAAGAAGTAATAGTATGATTGAGACGAGAGTATAGAGGAAAAAGAATTGTGACGGATATGAATGTATTGATAAGACAACTTGTCAGATATTAAGGATAAGATTGACCAGAAAGGGTAAAAGTGTCACGACCCAACCCCGTAGGCCGTGACTAGTGCCCGATCTGGGCACCCAAACACTTTCTCAGATAATATCACACATCCAGGTATATAACAGAAGCCGACAAGGCTATGTTCCAAATTTATATAATTTTTGAAAAAATTCGACAGAGTTTCCTTTGTTTTACGGACTATCCAAAATAATCCTGCGCACAGAAAATACCAACAAAGGCCACACAGGGCCAACCAAACATATATACATATGCGGGCCGACAAGGCTGCCGCGGCGAATGGAATCGCCCAAACACAACATATACAAACACAACCGTACAAAAGTAGGCACAACCCACAAACATGTCCACAGACCTCTAAACAGACAGACAGAATCATATGACGGGACAGGGCCCCGCCGTACCCATGAACAATTATATACAAATGCAACGATTTAATATATACCAAAAATATAAGCTCCTGAATGAGAGGAGCACTCCAAATAGTAGAAGAGGGTGTCCTAAACAAAGGATCACCAAACCGTGCGTCCGTACCACTGCGGGCATGAAACGCAGCCCCCGACGAAAGGGGGTCAGTACGAAATATGTACTGAGTATGCAAAGCAGAACATATAGTATACAAATCTGAGTCGAAATCGAAATAGGGATACAAAAAATAAATACATTTCCAAGATATCAAAATGTTACTTCAAAATGTAAATCATGCATAGGGCACAGGAAATATGGTAGCCCGCCAGTCGATGGCGCCATAACACAACATAACACCAGAAAGTTTCAAATCTCCGTATCCCGTCACATATCATACACGAGCATATCACCATACACGGATATCACCAAATATAGTGGAACCGGCCCTCGAGCGAGGAGCTCGGTGAACCATAAACACAGCATAACAACGGAGTATGTCATAATGCGCACGACAACAGAACCGGCCCGGGAACCGGCCCGGGAACCGGCGAACGATATCATAGTAGGCACGAGCGGAGTAGTGAGTAATCATTTGCATAAAATCATTATCATAAATCCAAAAGATAAGTAAAATAGTCATATTCGAAATCGGAATAATAATTATTACTTTTTATTTCAAAAGTTATCGAATTCACATAAAAGGGCGTCGCGGGACCCACGGACGAGTATAGACCCGAACTGAGCCCGCCTATGAAAAACATACTCATTATATATCATACAAACTCCTACGAAAATTTCAAAGCAATCCGAGCTTTTCTGAGAAAGTTATGGGCGTTTGTAGTTTTAGAATCGTTAAAGAACAAATTCTTTCCAAAAAAATCAGCTTTCACATAACCTTTGCAACTTATGAATTCAAAGGATATAAGGATCAATGTTATGGCATATTAGCACAAGAATACCAAGGAAACAAATGCGAATCATAGACAAGCTCGGATGGCGAGAATAGAGTTTCCTAGAGGCTCGTATCGTAGCCTATTTTAACTAAGGCATGCCAAAAGAAAAGGTTACTTTACATACCTCAAACGCTCTCCAAAATGATCCAAACTCAAGCTAAATCCCACCTATGATTCGGGCTGCCCACGATCTATAAACAAGCCATAAAATGCCAAACATTAGCTAAAGACTTGTTGGGCATTAAATTCCAAGTTCGCCCTTAATTCTCTGTAAATTTGGGCAGCATTTCCCCTGTAAATAGGCTACCCCGAGAATTCAACTCGGCCAAAACAATCAACAACAACAACAATAACCAACCTAGAAACATCAACAACCAATCCGGAAAGCAATACAACAACAATAGCTTTCTTTTCCATTATTCAACAACTTACATAAATTCAATTCGACGACTTGCATTCAAACCAACGTCGACGCTTATACATTCACATACTAACCCGAACCCATACCAACAATATTTAAAGACATCCTAAGTAATTCATACAACATTTCCAACAACCCAAATTTTTCTCCAATTCAGCCGAAAACAGCCCCAAACCCGAGAGCCTCACTTAAACCATTCCTCATTTTCAAATCATGATTTGCATCCACAATTCACATTCTAACAAGGCCATTATCATCAATATATAATTTACATTAAATGTACAAAAATATCCAAATCAGTCCGCAACAATCACAATATCATTTTGAGTCACTAAACATTCATTTCCAACATAGAATTCATAGCGACGACGACTAAAACATTAAGCGACGTTAATTCAATTCTCGCTACAATAATGGCCTACATTCGGCCATAACCTCCCACCAACATACAAAGATGATTTTTATTCATTCTTCACCCTACAATGATCATAATAAACTAACTAAACATTAATTCATCACTTCAACACAACACCACAAAACACACACACCCATTGCACGGCTAACACCGCACACACACAACTCACTTCCAACATGCTATTTTTCATGATGTTCACCCAATTTAACATACTACAACAAGAATACAACCTTCACAATACATAAAACATAATGAATTCTTACCTTTCTTCTTCAACTTTCCAATAGCCTAGGGTTTCCAAAAGATGAAAAATAATGGATTGATCGCTCCAACGATGCTCCCACGCTACTTAGGGACCTCAAAATAATGGGTTTACATCAATGGAATAATTTTGGAAGAGCTAAAAATGGGGGTTGATTTTTTCCTTGGGGCTAGCCGAGAGCCTCAACGGAGGTTTCAGCTTTGCTCTTTTTTTTTTTTAAGTGTGGAAAGAGTGAATGAAGACTAGAAGTCATATTTTCTATTATAAGGAGTGTACAATTTTCCTTGGCCCACATTAATGAGTTGTCCCAATTAAAAGATGACACAATTTGTGGGGCCCTTCCCCACTATACACGGCCAACCATGGAAATTGTGGATGATTTCAACTTCTAATTTTATCACTTTTGTTCTCAAATTTTCCTAATTGTTCCATACCAACAAATTCATGCACAACTTATATCTCAAAATAAAATCGAAGGTCGAGAATCCCGACTTTGTATCCCGAAATAGTTTTGTCCTTGACTTATCATAATTAATCCAGATTGTTCCAATGTACAAAAATACGGGTTCTAACATCCTCCCCCCTTAAGAACATTCATCCTCGAATGTTAGGTTTACCTTACGGGTCATACAAACAATTTGGGGGAGTTTACTTTTCAACTATTACAACAATACATTCCTTGATTAAACAACATAGTTAAATGAAGAATTGGATTACCTGTAGGCTCTGAAAATAAATGAGGATACTTCTTCTTCATCTGCTCCTCAGCTTCCCAGGTCATTTCCTCTCGGTTATTGTTTCGCCACAACACTTTAACAGAAGCCATATCTTTGTTCCGTAACCTTTTTACCTGACGATCCAATATGGCTATAACGGAAAATTCAAAATAAGATAGCTCTAACCGTGACCTGGATATCAAATAGTGAAAGACTTCCGAAGGGTCACCAATACATTTACGAAGCATAGAAACATGACAATACCAATGGACACACGGCTCCCAAATCTACTAATCTAACACATAGGCAACCTTGCACTAGCTTACGAATAATCCGATAAGGCCCACATATATCTCGAAGTGAACCGAGTTCCCTTTCAAATTGCCGAATCTCATAACACCTTTCATAGGTGACACCTTTAGAAAACCCAATCGCCAATCTCGAAACTCCAAAGGTCGACGACGATTATCCGTGGCATATGATTTAAATCGATTCACCAATAATCTCTCTCGAATAAGTTTCACCTTATCCACGGCCTTTCCGGACTACATCCGGGCCAATCAACTCCCTTTCAACATCAAACCAACCGATCGGTAATAGTTAAAAAAATATAATGCCTCATAAGGCGCCATTTGAATTCTCTCTTAGTGGTAGCTTGTCACACCCCGGTTTTACTAGGGTGTGATGGCACCCGACCCCATGCTCGAGCCGAGCGAACCCATGGACTCTTATTACAGACATAAACTTTCGGACTCTTAATCAGACGAAAATGACAAGTACAACAAATATTTTGGAAATAACCTTTGTAGTTTACAAATCGACAGAATCTGTAATCATATGGAATCTACTGCAAATACAGAATGACACGTCGGCTGATGGAGCCGCTCACAACTGACATTCAGAATCCACAACTCTGTCTGCAAAGTCTCTACCACATAATCAGAACACATAACATGCATAATCTGACACGGCAGCACTCCAGGAGCAAGTGGAGCTTGCCAACGCCGCTGGAACATCTCCCTGCGCAGCCTCGTACTCATCCGGGTGTACCGCGCGCATGAAACGCAGCCCCCGAAGAACAGGGGTCGGACGGAATATGTACTAAGTATGTAAAGCATAAAGACTAACAACGAATCATATATAACAGAGGATACGGAACATAAATGCAATAGCCGAGTATCGAAATGCTTACTCATAAAACATAGGCAAATGCATAACGTAAAAATATGCCAAATCCGATCCCCATCATGGGACTCGGCAAGAACTGGTCGCCCCCACGCCGGCGCCACAAATATCATATCAAATCGGAATGTGCACATATCATAATATATCGATGGCCATATCATATCACATCATATCGTAGTGTGTACATGGCACAAAGATACTCCACAACCCATGTACATATATACCGCCCTCAAATCGAGGCACATCGCAAACAATGCAAAAAAACGCTTGATAACATATCCCGGCCGGGCTCGGTGAAGGAAGCATTGAGGCATCCACGAGTGGAGTAGTGAGAAACTAAATGCAATATAAAATGTACAACATACACGAGAGATCAGACGGAATAATCAAACGACATATCAAGGAAAAGGGGTCCGGACGAAGCATAGCACATACCTTTTAATGACCGCGGAGGATTCTTTTCGAAATAGAACTTTAGGGGTCATTTGTGTATATCAAAATATAAAACATATACAGATACTCGATAGCGTAACTCAAATGGCAGACCTTATAGTGAACGTTTGACAATAGTCAAAACATAAGTCTTTCGGACATCAGAACGGTTCGTGTCAAAATAGTCTTTCTGAAGCAGTTTCAAATCTCAAAGTGGGTCATAAGACTCAATAAAATAATTATAACAGTTATTCTTAAGAACTTAGAAAGGTAGTTAAAAGTTTTCCTTAGTTTCCATTCAAAGGTAGTTTAAATAGGATATTAGGAAAAATTCGGATAAAGTGGGCCCACCTCGACCAAATGAGGTGGCGTATGTAAATTACGTAGGTTAGACTTCATAACGTCACTTACAAGGATATTAAGATAATCGGATTGCATTTGTACAAGTTCTAGAGGTTTAAACAGCTTTTCTAACTATTCGTGCAATATTCAATTCAATTCTACCGAATGAAAAAGCGGGCGCTTTTGGACGTGGATTCCGAGGAGTAGAGTTGTCCCCGAGGTCCAAATTCAAGCCTAGTACATCTAAGACATGCCAAGAGAAGGAATGGGAGAGCTTTACATACCTTATTTACCTTTTACGCTTGCCAAGATCCAAATCCCGTTTCGTCCAAAACCTACAAATGGTCACATTTACCAATTACTATTCATGAGGTTCAAACTTTCAACTTGGGTTTAGTATTTGCCTACCGAAATTTCGGCAAATCCCCTATAAATATGACACCCCGAGAATTTAACTCGGCTCAAATGTCAACAACAACCAAACCAACAATGTTAACCCACAACGAGAATCGCCTACTAACATGAATAGACATCTTTATGCCTAAGCGACGGCTTGCAACTAATTTCACATTTTCAATCTAACATGGATATTTTCATACTCATTTACTCATCAACATCATTCCAACATCATTTAGAGGCATTACATATGGTTTTTCATATTATTCGCAAAATATACAAACTTTCCACCGAACCATAATTCAACCAAAACTTCCATTCTACGACAAACATATTCATAACATTTTATTGTCTTCTAACTTCATCAACGACAATCATAACTATGTTAGAATACATGCCTTCCCATAACACATATATGAAATTCTAATGCCAACTTGAAGCGTTAAGTCTCCATTTACATTGTAACGACCGCGATGACGCAACTAACATGTTAAGCAAAATAAATTCAACATGTTTCCTCCTACTATATACCACACGGCCATAGGCCAAATTCCAATCTTGTCAAATTTTCATCCACCTTTCACTTCCAATACAAATTCTACAATAGCCACAACTATAATACAACACAAAGTTCAACATCACCTCCACACACACATGACATACACACGGCCACATGCACACATGCACTTCCGCCATGCAAACTTCTATATTTCTATATATTCTACTCATTTACATACACTACAACACAAACAAACCTTCATAACATAAATAATTAGGATGAATTCTTACCTTTTTCTTCTAACTTCTTCACTCCACCAAATTGTCCAAACGACGAAACGAGCAACTTATCTTCCGAAATAATTATACCACGTTGTAGAGGACCCTTGAATTAGTAGGAATACAACAAGAGAATAATTTTGGGACAAAATTTGAAAGGACAAAAGTTGAAGGCCATGGCCGAATGGCCATGGTTGTTGTCTCCTCCTTTCTTTCTTTCTTCTTTCTCTCAAACTCTTGAAGTTTCTTGAAAATTCATTTGGCCCCCTTCTCTTCTTTTTATTACCACTTATAATTACATGGGCTTGGCCCATTTTCTTTTTTTTTTTCACATGATGGCCGGCCACCCTTTGGTGGATTGGGCCTTTTCTCTTCTTTTTTTTTTGATCATCCCAAGCCCAATTATTTAGTCCATAATTTTTTGTAATTCATGAAACTAATTTTTGAAATTCCAATTTCGCCCTTAGCCTTTTCCAATATCTCCGCATCCACAATTTTCATAACCAACTTATGTGTCAAACAAGATCAATACATGGCATTGTCCTTAACTTGTTGCAATTATCCCAGACTACCCGAATGCGCAAAATACGGGGTATAACATAGCTGTTATTATAGGAAAATTCAACAAGCGGCAAATGGTCATCCCAGCTACCTCTGAAATCAATAACACAGGCCCGCAACATATCTTCCAATGTCTGAATAGTGCGCTCGGCCTGTCCGTCGGACTGGGGATGGAATGCTGTACTGAGACTCACCTGCGTCCCCAATCCCTCCTGAAAGGATCTCCAGAAATTAGCTGTAAACTGGGCACCTCTGTCGAGATGATAGATAAGGGAACTCCGTAAAGTCGCACAATCTCCCCGATATAAAGCCCCGGCATAATCCTCGGTGAGTAGTCCGACCGGAAGAAAATGAGCTGATTTTGTCAACCGATCAACGATAACCCAAATAGAATCATACCTCCGTGGAGTGCGAGGTAAACCTATGATAAAATCCATATTAATGATCTCCCACTTCCACGACGGTATCTCCATCTCCTGCAATAGCCCACCCAAGCCGGTGCTCAATCTTAACTCGCCGACAATTCGGGCACCGAGCGACGAACTCGCTATATCTCTTTTCATACCATCCCACCAATATAAGAATCGAGATCATGGTACATCTTCGTCGACCACGGGTGAACGAGAATATCGGGCATAATGTGCCTCACCCATAACGTCGCAGCGGCCGGCAACGTCGGTACACACACCGCCCCGTGAAATAACACTCCATCGGTGAAATCTCAAACGGAGTCTTCTCTTGTGTCGGGGGGTGCATCTGCGTGGTACACGCCGGAAACAGATCCTCATACTGATGCCGCTTAATATCTTCTGTAATAGAGGACTCAGCAATACCTCGAACAGAAACCCCAACATCTCCAGAATCAGCCAAGTGAACTCCAAGACTAGCCAACTGATGAATATCGCGAACCATTTCTTTTTTCTCTCTGATGGAACGTCTGCTAGGCTGCCCATAGATTTGCGACTAAGTGCATCTGCCACAACATTAGCTTTCCTCGGATGGTAGAGAATATCAACATCATAATCTTTCAAAGAATCTAACCACTCCGTCGTCGCAAGTTCGGCTCCTTCTACTTAAAGATGTACCGGAGGCTCTTGTGATCCGTATAAATATCAACGTGAACCCCATATAAGTAATGTCTCCACATCTTCAAAGCATGAATCACCGCACCGCTCCAAATCGTGAGTAGGATAATTCTTTCATGTTTTTCGAGCCGTCGAGAAGATAAGCATCTCACCCCGCCGTGCCGCATCAACACACACCCCAAACCAATACCGGAGGAATCACAATAAATCACATACCCATCCGCGCCCTCGAAGTGTCGAACCGGAGCCGTAGTCAACTTCTCTTTCAAAGAATCGGAAGCTACGCTCGCAAGCATTTGACCACCGAAACTTAGCTCCCTTCCGAGTCGACCTTGTCAAAAGCGCGAAATCGAAGCAAATTTCTCTACGAATCTCCCGTAATAACCGGCCAATCCCGACTAAAGCGCACCTCGGTTGGCGTCGTGGGTCGAGGCCAATTCTTGACGGCCTCAATCTTCTCGGGTATCCACCGACGCCATCGCCCCAATAATATGTCCCAGAATGCCACCGAAGATAACCGAGAATTCACACTTAGAAAACTTAGCATATAATTTCGGTGCCAAGTGTGCCAAGTACCGTCCTCAAATGGTCCATGCTCGCTTCGACCGAGAATAAACCAGAATATCATCAATAAATACGATCACAAACATATCCAAGAACGGTCCGAACACCCAATTCATCGTGTCCATAAATACTTCATTGGGGGCATTCGTCGGCCGAAAGACATCACTCTCGAATTCATAGTGCCCATATCGGGTCCCGAATGCGTCTTGGGAATATCGACCTCTCGTATCCGTACTCGATGATAGCTCGACCACGGTCTATCTTCGAGAAACACCTGGCACACTACAACTGATCAAACAAATCATCAATCCTGGGGAGGGGATATTTATTCTTGATGGTTACCTTGTTCAGCTGCCGGTAATCAATGCACATCCGCAGCGAGCCGTCTTTCTTTCTCACAAATAATACCGGCGCTCCCCAGGGCGATGTACTAGGCCGAATAAAACCCTTCTCTAATAAATCTCTCAGCTGCTCTTTTAATTCTTTCAATTCAACGCAGTGCCATTACGTACGGAGGAATAGAGATAGGCTGAGTATCTGGCAACAAATCAATAGCAAACTCTATCTCCCGCTCGGGGGGAAGACCTGGAAGCTCATCTGGAAATACATCTATGTCACGACCCAACCCCGTAGGCCGTGACTAGTGCCCTACTTGGGCACTCGTACGTACCGGAAGCCAAAATAAAACATAATTCAAATATTTACAAAAATTTGGGCAGAGTTTCCTCTGTTTTTCTTGCTAACCCAAAATTTACCTGTACACAGAAAATACCAACAAAGGCCACACAGGGCCAACAAATCCATATAC
>NW_026727186.1:0-35392 GCF_029784015.1 Lycium ferocissimum | reverse complement strand
GAAAAAAAATCGACACTATCGTTGGGTTATTATCATATGCCTCTCTTAATCCTTCAAATACATTTACTTGTTATCTGCCGAAATTTCAGCAAGATCTCCTCTCGTAAATACACCATCCCCGAGAATCTAACTCGCCAATTTTTAATCAAATAAAAGAATCCGGGAATTCAACCCGGCCAAATTATCAACAACAACACCAACAATCATGCCAATAATATCAACATCACAACACTTTTATTCATAACAATATGTTCCATAAACATCCCACACGATGTTTTTCAACATACAACAACAACATGCACTTCCTTTCGTCCCAATCGAGGAGTATAATCTCGCCAACAAACTAACAATATTATATACCATCTTTACATATATAAATCAGTCCATACACATGGCCACAACATGTTCAAACAGCCCCATAAACACAATCGCTTCAACACAACACTTTATGACCCTTCTCCATAACTATTTTCGTTTTTAAAGCTTGCTAGACCTTAAAATAAACTCAACACAAGATATGGGATGAATAAAATACCTTATACTTGAAGAAACTCAGCCACATAAATTTTCTCCAACGCCACACTTGGAGTAGAAAGAAGAACAATCACCTTTCACGCACTAGTTTGGCGAAATCTTGTTAAATTCTTGATTTATCAAACTATAATATTTGGGGAGAAGTTGAGAGAATTCTAGAAATTTTAGAATGCTAATATTGCTGAAAAAATAGATTTATGGGGTATTTATAAGACCCCTAAGTCGGGTTTCTTTCCACCCTCCCCATGTGGGGCCCGCGGTTTCTCTTTATTATTTTTTTGGCAGCTTAAGGTCTCTCTCTTAAAATGGCCATAACTTTTGATTCCGACATCGTGTCGTGGTCAACAACCTACCGTTGGAAATCTAATTCAATTATCTACAACTTTTATTTCGGGGTTTTCCAAATTCAAACGTATAATGCCGTGTTTGCCCCTTAAAGTCGAAGTCATCCGGAAACGTTTTCTTAAATCGTCCTTTTGCAGGGCTTACACTCATTTTTGGCTTATGGGTCCTTCTTAAGACTTGCTCAACTTCACATGTACTACCCATATCTCTTTATATGTCTTTTATAAAGTCCCGATGGGCGGGCCCCACCTTGGCTTATGGTTACAAGGGCTATCCTCGAGTGATCACGTTAACCGGTTTACTTCCTACGCTCTCTCCAAATTCCATATATATACATTCTCATACTCAGATAATATAATCTTTATCCGATCCTTGTGTGAAATTCCCGTTTTGCCCCCGGCCTTCCGCATTATTTCCGTGAACCATTTTGCGAATTCCTCTTTTACCCTTAACTTTCCCGATATTTCCATACTACTCATATTCCTAACCAACTTGTACATTAAAATAATTTTGGGAGATGGTCATTCCATTATCTTTGCCACGACTACCTTGAAATATCCGAACGTATAAAATACGGGATATAACATATATGATCTCCTATGTTGTTTGCACATGATTACGTCTCTCTTCTATGTTACCATCCACGCATTTATAATCGCAGTATGAGCGTTCCGACCCCCTCTTCCGGGGTTCCTAGAAACCCTTGAATTCAAGTGAATATCGGGACGAAGAAAGTATAAGTTTCCCTCATATGTCATTCTTATCATCACTATGGTAAGCATATTATGGTATATCGAGGGGGAAATTATGTATATTCAATTAATAGACACGATTTTTTAAAATTCGACCTTAGAGACTCGTTCTCATTATTAAGAGTTTGGACTTCGTGTAGCTAAGCCCAAACCTCCACGATTTTTTTATTTAAACGTGTCACGAGTCTTATATGATGTCGTGTATAGTTTTGTGTAAAAAAATTTTCTATGTATCTATTTCCAATTTACATATCTTAGTAAGTTAAATGTGTAATAATAAATAAATATTTTCTCTATAGAATACTAATTCTCATCACACCCTAGTAAACTTCTGTGACAAAGTGGTATTGGGTGTGGCCGGTATTGAAATCTCTCGAATTGGACCAAGCCCAATTATGGGTGTGAAGCCGGCCACATCTATAAAAATGGAAGGGAAGCTAATGCATTTGAAGGCCCACTTTCTTTGGGTGAAAATAGATAACGCGGTGCGTGAGCCAAGTCAGTAAAGTAAGATCTTTTTCATTATATTACCTCATTTATTTATTTAGTTTGAATTGTTGTATTATGTAACTAAACTCAATATTAGCGAAACCGGATAGACGTGAATGTTCCGTTACGATGAAAACAGAAATAGTCAAGTTGCCAAAAAATAGTTTTTCAAAATCATTCAAAAGAAATTGCAATAAAACGTCTCTAAGCCGTAAAGTTTCGATTTCTAGATATGTAAAAATGGTATAAAAGGATTCTTTTCGTTCCTAACTGCATCGAAATCTTCAAATAAAGTTTCGAGGTTGCCGCGTTCAGCGGGAGCAATTCTAGGATGGATGACCCCCTGGGAAGTTACAAGAAATTCAACATATTTAGACATATGAGACAAATGAGTAGTCAAGGCCTAAGGGAAACTCGAGCATACGGGACGGTTGGAGACTATCGTAAGACGCGTAGGATCGAGGCTAGGCTCGGCGGCTGGTACGTGTTGCATTGCGCCGTAGAATCGTATTAGGCTTCAGCTAGCGTATGGAAGTGCATCGTAGACTAGTGGATAGTATATATAGATGAGAATGCGTACGATATTCAGAAAGGAAAGTGAGTGAGTGGATGGAAAATAAAGGGATCAAAGTGTCGGAAAAGGCGAAAAGTAACGCTTTTCGATATGCGAGGCATAGGGTTGGAAGGAAGTCGAGGAATAAAGGTGTCAACAAAGACTTTATAAAGGTTTCCATAGCTCTTATAAGGAACCCTTAAAGAGGGGGAGAAGATGTTATAGGCTTCAAGTTCCAAAGGAGGAAGCTCGTTAGTTTGGAGCCGAATTTAAAGCATGTCGGCCTATCAAGAAATACATGAAAGAAGTAGAAACAAGTTGGCGCGATTGATTAGGAAACCTATGCATACATAAGGAGAATGGAGTGAGGGATAAAGAGAATGGGCTTGAAGAGAAAGGACAACTATAAAAAGAACTCCCCAGCTGTTACGGAACCCATAAGATCACCCGAACATTCGGGACGAATGTTCTAAAGAGATGTTATAGCCGTATTTCGTACGTTCGCATAAGATATTGCGATGTTAAGGACAAGACTATGTTCTAAAATAATTTTAATGTATGAGTTGTTAGGAATATTATTTATGAACATTGGAGGTATGGAAATATTGAGAAAGGCTAAGGGTAAAAAGGAAAATTTGTAAAGTGGCACCATGGGAATAATGTGGAAGGCTAGGTAAAATGGTAATTTCACACAAAGGTTCAAGAAAAATTTTAAAGGGCCAAATCTTGCATGAGAAGACAAAGGGTCATCTTTATTAATTTTCAAGAAAATTCTAGAGAAGGGCATATGGATCATGTGACAAAAAAAAAAAAAAAGAGAAAGAAAAAAAGAAAATCTAGAGAGGGCATGTGCCCCTCACGTATGGAGAGCTATATATATATATGAGAGAGTTCATCTTTTAATTCAAGACTTTGGAGAAAGAAAGAAAACAAAAGATGAAGGAGAAAACTTAAGGGGACCATTCGCCACCCCATGGAAACCAAGCCATGGAAATTTTGTTCCAAAAATTTGTTTCTTCATGTATTTCCACTAATTTGGAGGCCCTCTTCAACATGGTATAATTTTTGGAAGAAAAGAATCACTCTTTGTTGCAAAATCATCACTTTAGCTAAGTTGGGAAGTTGTGAAGAAAGGTAAGATTTCATCCTCTTCCATGGGTTATAAAGGTTTTGTTTATGTTATGGTATGTGGAAGTGAGTAGACATTATGAAAGTATGGGAATTTGCATGGTGGAAGTGTTGGTGTGCATGTAGCCGTGCATGCCTATGTGTGTGTGGAAGTATGCCTTAATTATGATATCTAGTGCTTGGTTGTTATTGTTGTGGATGCTATGTTGCTAATGGAAGTTGAATGATTTTGGAGAGGTTGTAGCACGTGTGATGTGTAGTTTGTGCATGGCCGTGTATATATGTTGTGTTTGAAGGTATGGTGAGCAAATTCTATCTAGTATTTTGGTTATTGTTGTAATGAGAATTGAATACAATGTTCTTGCATGTATGGAAGATGATGTTGTTAGTCTATAAAGTATTGGATTGCTAATGTTCTTATTGGAGTTGGAAGATCTTGAAGGAAGTAGTATGTTGATTAAATTGTTAGAATGTACTTTGGGTTGATTATTGAAATTGTTAGTATGATTATTGGCATTATGGTGGATGGTTTGGCCAAGGTTGAATTCCCGAGTGTTGTTGATTAAATTGGCCAAGTTGAACTTGGCGGGATGTGTATTTACGTGGGAAGTGTCACCGAAATTTCGTAGCCAAGTGTCATTTTAAGAATCCAATTCTAAATGCACTAATTAATGTTTGGTAAATGTGACCAAATGTAGATTTTGGAGAAGTTGGAACTGGAATTTGGAGGAGCGTAAGAAGCGGGAAAAAGGTATGTAAGGCGACCTCTTCTTTCTTTGGCATGTCTTAGATGTAATAGGCGTGAATACGTGTCTCGGGGACCACTCTAATTCTAGAAATCCGAGCTTGAATTTGACTACTATTCATTCAAAGAGGAATTGAATTAAATGCTTATGAATAGTTGCAAGAATTGTCTAAACACCTAGAACTTGCATGAATAGGATCCGTTTACCCTAAAACTCTCATAAGTCATGTCATGAAACGTATTATACGTAAATTGTGTACGCCGCCTCATTTGACTCGAGGTGGGCCCACTATTCCCTAATTTCCTCCTATGGCTCCATTTGGCTTATTTCCAGATTACGCTTAAAGGAAATTTTTGGACATCATTCCGACTACTAAATAATAGTTGTTTTAACTAATCCCTCGATTCCAAGGCATGATTTTCTTCATAAAAGTTCCTAAATGTTTTCCAAAGTATTTATTCTTCTCCAAATCCAAGTTTTACAATTCTTTTTGAAAGTTTCTATATCTAGAACGACGACTACGATTTTACAATGACAAGAATGATGCTAAATATGAGAAAATGTCTATGACACGGTATGATATGACATGACATGATATGATATGACATGACACGATATGACATGACACGATATGACATGATATGATATGATATGAAATGATATGACATGATATGATATGATACGAAATGACATGTTCTACGTTCTCTTAATGTTATTCTCCGTTGATAGTCTCGCCTTATGATTATCGTTCCTTCAAGGTGAGACATGACGACCATGATTATTCCATAATGTGATCGGAGGTTTCGACCTTACGTCACTCCGATGAACACATGACTTTCTTTGATTCTCATGCATGCCATACTCGTATATGTACATGGGGTGGGGGAAGGGATACATGTATATGTGGGGAATGGGAAGGGGAAACATGTTTCATTGCCACTGGTCACCGGGCTTATCATCCCGGATGCGGGATGCTGGACGCGGATTTATGGCCGAGCCGACGTATTTCGGCGCTATGTGGGCGAGCCGACTTGTTCGGCGCTATGATACCATATGACCAGACAAGCATGCATGGCATCCGCCCCCAGGGGCACTCATATGTACAGGTTACAGCTTTACATTATATGATCCCTATGTACCGGTTACAGCTTTACATGATATGTTCCATACGTACAGGTTACAGCTTTACACATGACATGTTCCATATGCACAGCTTACTCCCTTATACGTGATATGTCTCATACGTACATGATACTCTCTCACATGATATGCTCTACATCTCCATACTGTTGTTGCACATGATTACGTCTCTTTCTATGTTACCATCCACGCCTTGCATACTCGGTATCGTTGCTCGTACCGACCCTCTTCTTCGGCCGTGTTTCATGCCGCGCAGTGAACCTGATAGTGGAGCTAGCATAAGAAGATGTACGGCGGGTTGGTAGGCTCCACTTGTCCTGAGTGGTGCCGAGTCGAGCATATGTGCCATGATGTTTTGTTCGGAGTTAGAGACTTTGCAGACAGAGTCGTAGGTATGGGTTGTCATGTGTAAGCGGCTCCAATAGCCGATATGTTATTATGTTTCGTGTCACGAGTCTTATATGATGTCAGATTCTATTTATGGAAAAAAAAAAATCTATGTATTCATTTCTTACTAATTCATAAGTTCATATGTGTAATAAGAGTTAGCGAGTTCGCTCGGCTTCGAATATGGGGTCGGGTGCCCATCACACCCTAGTAAGACCGGGGTGTGACATTAATGGCGTATGAATGATGCCCCAAGGGAGAGTTATAACGTCCCTTAGAATGGTATTGGAGTGATGAACAAGTGTTAAGAAGGTTCCACAAGGATCGGAGATCAAACGAGTCGACGAAGCAACTTTCGGAAACACGGGCAAACATACGGCCGACATACGCCGTATAAAATCAAGCCGTATGTCCAGCCGTGAGAATTACCCGTAATGACTTAAGCCAATCGGACCAAATGTACGGTCTAACATACGGCCGGTATAAATTATACGGACCGTATGTTGGTCCGTATATTTCCAATCGTCGAACCTCGATTTTATATAAGGGATCCCTTTCCTTTTTATTTTTCATTTCCCCCTTTACCTCTACACTTCAAGAACCCTCTAGAACATCTCCCTACACTTCAATCACAAGAAAACAAGAGAAATCAAGGATCAACAACAAGAAATCCAGAGAATCAAGTAAAAGAAACTCCATCAAAGTCATACAAATCAAGAAATCCCAAGAGAGAGAAAGTAGGGTTTTGGTGGAAAAGGTGAATTGTCATCCAAGGCTTGTTCCTCCATCATCCAAGGTATGTTCTATAGTATTTTCATGATGTTAAGAGTATTATAAAGTAGAAACACTTGAATTACAAAAGAATACATGAAATGGGTTAGATATGGAAGAATAATGTCATCTTGAAATAGTAGTTGGATTGAATCATGGAAATGGATGTGTCAATGTTATGAATGAGTTATAAATGACATTTAGAACATAAAATAAGCATTGGATATGAAAGAATGAGACGATGGACTTTTAGCTATAATTATGGAGAATTGGTATGGAATTATGAAATGCGAGTAAGGCGAATGAATGACGATTGTTACTAGTGACATTATGATTGTTGGTATGAATGGTTGAAGGCTGATATGGAATGTGGCAGAAAGTAGTATAAACAAAGGAAATGCTGCCCAATTTTCTATAGCCTTAGTAAGTATGATTTTACGATTATATAGCTAATGTTGATGCGAATTCCATTGAAGGTAAACGAGAGCATTAAAGGAGAACGAGCAAGCGATAGAATAAGCTAAACGACAAAGGTATGTAAATCTTAGCCCTTTCCTTCCAAGGCACGACTTCTATGGCATGAAATCTCTCTTTACTACGAATGTCCCATCTCCAAGAAAGTCAAGAGTCCTCACTCACGAATAGCTATACGAAATAAGAGATATGAGTTGAATGCGAAAATGATGATAGTAAGCTAAGAGTCTTTATGATGAATTATGATAAGCATGTTATGATCCGGATGTTATGGTAAGCATACTATGATGAGCATATTATTGATTATTATACCGCACCTATATGGTCCCACTCACCTTATTACGATTATGCATATATGATAGTGATGTTAAGTTACGATAGAACCATGATATGCTTACAAGACAATCCATAATCATAAATCTACAAGATGTACGATATTGAGTATATGGTATGTATGCACAAATATATGTATTATGACGATATGATGATGCACGTACGATATGAGATATGTGTGATGTGATCGAGCCCTCGTGGCCGAATACGATATGCTGTCGAGCCTATGAGGCCGAATACGGATAATGATCAAATGTGTATAAATAGATGCGACATTATAATAAGTATATGTATGTGTATGATGAATGAAAGATGATGACTAGATACTGTTAAGCCCATCGAGCCCGAGAGGGCCGAGTACGAATGCCAGTAAGCCTATCGAGCCCAAGAGGGCCGAGTACGTATACCAATTGTTATATCCCGCATTTTCAAAGCATGGGCGTGACACGTGCTTCCTCAAAAAAAAAAATTGAATTGACAATCATGTTGTTGCTACATAATTTAAACTCAAGTTGATAGTGTTGTATCCCGTATTTTTGAACGTCGGATTATTTGTAAGCTGAGGTGGGGTTCACACATCGAATTTTTTTGGAACATCTGAAAAGTCATATGAATCACATATGTGAAGTTAAACACAACTCACGAAGGACCCTTGGGCCAAATCAAAGTAGAAGCCCTCCAAACGAATATTTTTAAGAAAATGTTTTCGGATGACCTGACTTCGAGGGGCAAAAATGGTATTATAAGTTTGGAATTTGGAAAAATATCAAGAAATATAAGTTGTATATAATTGAATTAGCTTTCCAACCATAGGTCGTGGGACCCAAGGTGACGTCTGGACAAGGAGATATGAATGTTTTAAGTTCGAAAGGTCAGTGGGCTAGGCCCAACTCGGGCCCAACCGGGTTAGGCCCATGACCCATGTTATATAAGTGATATTTTAGCACTTCCCTCCTCATTTTCAGACCTGGAACAACCAGAAAATTCTGGATATAGAGAGAAAAAAAAGCCGTGGAGAAGAAAAATCAATTTTGTCCAAAATCCGAGCCCCGAATCCCGAAGCCCATGAAGGGAAAAGTGTTGTACGCTGCGTTGTCTTCAATTTGAGTTAAAGATCAACCAAGGAGGAGGGTGATAACGTGGTGGCTGAATTCTTAAGGTATGGATAAGGCTCCTTTTCATTGCTAACAAGTTTATTTAAAGTTTTAATGGATTAGAACGGGAAAAATAGCGATATAAATTCGTCCGTTGGTATTGTGATGTAAAGGAAAGAAGAATGGTTAAGTTGGCATGAGAATCTATTGTTAAGTTGTTGTAGGAAATTATATGATTTTATTCTAGTTTTATGTAATTATGAAAATGAATTGCTAAGGTGAAAATTATTGTTGTCGCTAATGAATTTGGGAGATGAAAACGTGTTATGAATATTTATGTTGAAGAATGAAGGTTTCGGATGAATTATGGCTTTGGAATTTTTGTATATTTAGCAAATAATTTGTAAGAGGACATGAAATACTTCTGAATTGTGTTGGAATGATCTTGATTAGCAAAAGAATATGAAAACATTGATATTGGTTTAGAAATGCGAAGTTAGATTGGAAGTTGATATGTTATATAGAAAAGAGGACAATATATGTTAGAATGCGTTTCAATTCGATCGCTGATGTTATTGGTATTGTTGTTGGTTGGGTTGTTGATATTTGGAGCCGAGTTAAGTCTCGGGATGTTATATGTATAGGGGAGATCTGCTCAAATTTCGTAGAAAAGTATTGGTTAAGATTGAATTCTTAAAGTTTTATGATTAATATTTGGTAAATGTGACCAATTGTAGATTTTGGAGGAAACGGGATTTGAATTTGGAGAGGCGTAAACAACGGAAAAGGTATGTAAAGCCTTACCTTTCTTTCTTTTGGCATGTCCTAGATATATTAGCTTATGACACAAGCCTCGGGGGAAACTTTGTTCCTAGAAATCTGAGCCTAATTTTGCCCCTTTTTCATTCAATGTAATTGAATTAGTACTTTATGTCTTGATAGAAAAATAGTTTAAACATCCGTAATTTTCACAAACGGAATCGGATTGCCCTGAAACTCTCATAATGACTCCGTAAAGCTCAATGTACGTAATTTACGTACGCCACCTTGACTGGACCCGAGGTGGGCCCACAATACTCGAGACCTTTTGTATTGCTCCATTTGACTTATTTTGTTCAATAATTAAAGGAAGACTTTTGGGCCGTTGTCTCGACTACCAAAGGACAAGCTTGTTTAACTACCTCATTATGTTCTATAATATACTTTGTTGTGTAACAACGTTACTAATATAATTATTGCTTTGGTTTTCCAAAATGGCTTCGGAAACGCGTTTGTGGTTCACTAATGATTTTTAAAGAACTAGTTTTGTACAAAGAAACATAAAATTGGTTTTTTTTTTTTAAATCACTCCGACGGGGGTGTGAGATTTTAATATTTAGACTTTCTAAAACCACTCCGAAGGGGGTGCGATGGCCTCAGCTTATGTCTGAGTGTGCTATTTTTCAAAACCACTCCGAAGGGGGTGCGAGGCTTTACTATTTTATTTCATTTACTACTTATGTTTACATTATCATTACTAATATGCCCGAAGGGGCCGTGATTATTATTATGCCAGAAGCGGCAATGCCCGAAGGGGCCAGCATTATTATTATGCCGTAGCGGCAATGCCGAAGTTGGGCCAGCATTATTATTATGCCGAAGCGGCATGCCCGAAGGGGCCATCATTCCTACGCCGAAGCGGCTGCCCGAAGGGATCACTTTGTGATACTATATTTAGATTGTGCATTCTAGAATTGGTGTACTCGTGCTTATATCGTGTATGCTTAAAGAACGTGTGTTCACTCGCATTATTTAATTAAGGATTGTTCTAAGACCCCATGTGTACATTTATGTTTCCTCCAATGAGGGTCGCAGTAATGAGCTTGATTGTGATTTCTTCTCTTCTAAATTAAGCTATGGTTATTATTTGTTATCGCTTTACATACTCGCACATATTCCATCGACCCTCCTTCTTCGGGGCTGCGTTTCATGCCACGCAGGTACACCCAGATGAGTAGAAGACTTTGCTAGGAGCTGTTTCAGCGGAATTGGCGAGCTCCATCTCAATTCGGAGTATTGCCGAGTTAAGTACTTTTGTTACGATATTTCGTACATGTTAGAGACTTTGCGAGACATATTGTCTTCCGTGGATAGATGCGTCGGAAGTGCGAATAATTTGTAAATGTTAAAAGAGTATGTATTTTCAGATGATTTTGGTTGGGAAAAGCACGTAGTTGATTGAAAAGTTTTCTTAATCTATACAAGATAGTGATCTCTATTTGAAAAAGTTCCATGTTTTAAAAAAGTTTCAGAAATGACAGGTTTTAGTAACGCGAACGTTTAAGGGTTCGCTTGACTCGAGGAGATATATATATATATATATATCACATATAGTATATATATATATACATATATATATATATATATAATCGAGCCCAAGAGGGCCGAGTACGTATACCCAATGCCATCGAGCCAAGAGGGCCGAGTATGTATGCTAGCGATCCTATCGAGCCGAAGGGACCGAGTATGAATGATGCCAACCTATATGAATACGAGTATGCTACATGTATGATACCGTTATGAATACGACTATGTTATATGCATGATGCTTATATGAGCACGACTATGTTTCACGTATGATATCTATGTGAGTATGATTGTGTTACACGTATGATTATACCATACGCATCACATTCATGTGAGTACGAATGAGATAAGTATATGATATCTTTACGAGTACGATTATGCTATACATATGACAGTGATTAGAGTTCGAATATACTACTAACATGTAAGTGCCGAGTAAGGGCTATGTATATGCAAAGCACGTGATGCGGGCATGAGTATGACGAGATAATAGATATGAAAGGTAAGTAAGTAAAGGATATGGATGTATGTATACGAGTACGAAATAGAACATGGAACGCCCCTACGGAAAGCAGGTAAGTACTATGAAGGAAATGTTAATGACTCCCATCCTGTGTTATTCCATATATTACCGTTATGTTTCTCCATCATTACTGCTCATGCTTTACATACTCAGTACAATATTCGTACTGACGTCCTTTTCTTTGGACGCTGTGTTCATGCCCACAGGTAGGCCAGGAGACGGTGCTGATCAATAGGAGCCAGTAGCTGACGCGTGAGCACTCCATTGTCCGGAGGTGCTATTTTGAGACATTATTTTGTGTACATGTATTTTGGGCACGGCGGGGGTCCCGCCCGTCCATATGTTCGGTGTTCTAGTAGAGGCTCGTAGATACGTATGTGTGGGTAGTATGGTCCCATAGTCATTGTGTAAATGAAAGCCTATGTATATTATTATTATTATTTTGATAGCCCGAAGGGCCTACGTTAAATAAGTAAATATGTTCTATATGAAAGTCGTTTCCTATGATTATAAGCGATAAGAGAAATGCATAAAGACAGGTTAAGCAATAGAATGAGGGGTGCTCGGTGGTCAGCCTCGGGTACCCGTCGCGGCCCGTAGGTCGGGTCATGACATCAGGCTAAGGACCGATTGGCTACAGCTATACGAGTCTTTTATGGAAATTTCCTATGTGAGTGCATTTACTGTAGATTATTACTTAATAGCGACGAGCGAAAATCCTTAAGGGACCAATAACCAAAGTATTTATATGTAACTGCGATTAAGACCATTAGGAATCTTGAAAGTTTGGATGAAAAGTAGTCATACATGCAGATAGAAGGTGATTATTGAGGATTTCAAAGGCCAAAATAGCATTTGCTTAGTCGGAAGAGTAAGAGATCCTTTTTAATCCGTAGCCAGATGCATTATGAGAATTTATTGGGACCCGTTGGAACTTCAACTTGTTTTAGGTCATGCGATAAAGGTCACGCAGTAGGGTGGATATGATCATACCACCACTAACGCACCGGATCCCATTAGCACCCCAAGGTTAAGCGTGCTGGGGTGGGAGTAATACCAGGATGGGTGACCCCCTGGGAAATATATTATGAGTCCTACAAACTCAGACATAAGAGACAGATAAGAAGATAGAGTAACCTAAGGGAAATTGGAGTATGCGGAGTGGTTAGAAACCCTAAAAGGTCGCGAAGGATGAGGCGAACTAAACCGGCAAAGAGAAAGAAGGTGCATCACAGCTCTAGAATTAGGATGAGTTCGAATAGTATTGGGAAGTACTTTGTAAGCGAGGCGTTAGTAAACATAGTATGTATGTGTTGGACATCCTATATGTGGCTGCGTCAATCGATATATGTGTCCCAGCAACCGAATTAGCGGTATACTAAAGGCATCAATCGAACAGGGTAGTGAAGTTCAAGTGATAGATGTTACAAGGTAAGTTGATGATATTTTCACCACAGGTTAGAGTTGGAAAGTCTTAATGCAATAACATCAGGGAAAGGAAGAAAGCGAGTATATAGAAAGTAAAGTGTAAGAAACGGGGCGTGAGTAAAGCTTCTAAGAGCGACGACGGGCAAGGCAAGGGACTAATTGGATAAAATTCGAAGGTAGGCATGCGAAAGGGATAAAGTATGGTAGTGTGAAACAAAAGATGAATGTGTGGGGTTAGAAAACAAATTTTGATAAGTGGGACTAAAGGATAGTAATCAAAAATAGGGATGTGAAGTAAGAGAGAGAATGATCAGGCCTTGCGACGATACTAAGAGATTTTCAGCTCTCGAAAGGTATATAAAGGGATAAATGTGTAGTTATACTGACACGGTTGCCTTGGAAACGGAGAAGCTTTCCTAAAAGATGATTTAAGAATAGAACGGATTTGCACGTTTAAAGGAATATTTCACGAAATTCAGGGTCAATACTATAAAATAACAAGTGGAGAAGGGCGCTCGAGGAGGAAGGAACTCAAGGAAGGTTTGAGGATGAAAGCAGGAAAGGTACACTAATGGGCTGGTCAAAAGGAAAGGAGAGAAGAAGAAGGGAAGAAAAGAAAAATTAAGCAATCACCAAGGAAAAGCGAGAGGGTAATGAGCCAACAAAGCTAACCGGGAGGTAGTACATCGATGACATGGGATGAGGATATGGAATACCGAGATTTAATTATAAAGGAAATAGAAGGATGTATGGGAAATATTCATGAGTATGGACTAGCCATGGCGGTAGGAAGGAGAAGAAAGAAGAGAGTATATTTACAAGGATTTCACGACACGAACAAGAAGTGGCAGAACACTGGAAGAACTACAACGCATAGATGGGACACGAATAAGTAGTCAAGGAAAATTTCGAATAAGTGAGCTAAGTGAATAAAAGGATTGATAGTGGAAGTGGAAGAGTGTAGCATATTAACTCTCAAAGGTATATTGTACACGTAAAGTGAGACCGAAAACTCAGAGTAAGAAGAATTTCAGTGATAATAGTTGTGGAGGAAGACGAGGGATAAAAAGAGCAAAGTGTGACCAAACGTTCCGTAAAATGTTTTCATGGATTCCAATGTTCCTATTAACCCGTTGATTCAGGAAATGTTCAGTCATAAAAGGTAGAAGTAGAAAGGCCTTAAAGAAGGTAGTGAGAATGGATCTATAATGCATAAACACTTCGTTCAAATGCAAAGCCCTCGATTAGCAGAAAGGAAAATAAGTCAAGCTATACGATGAGAGAATTCTGGTATTATAAGAGACCAAAGGAGTTGGAGGATCGTTTGACTACTGATATTCGGGAGTTACTAGTGTATAACAACACCCTTAAATAGGGGGAAGAGCAGATCTAGTCCTGAAATGAGGTATGGCATTGTCAAAATTCCAAAGAAAGAAAGAGGTTAGCTTAAGGAGGCCAAATTCGGGACGTAGTGGCATATCAAGAATGCATTAAGAGGGAGCAGGAACGAATTAAAGATAAGCATACCACAAAGCAGGTATGAAAATGAATTAAAATGGATCAAGAGAATAGTTCATGCGGGCGTGAGATATGATATTTGTAGACCAGGGAAATTTGTGTCGCACCTAAATAGGCAGCGGCATATCCTAAAGAGTAATAAAGACAGTAAGAAAGCTCTGCAAGCTAACTACCGAGAAAATGACGAAATGGATGATGAGTACAGAGGACACTTTGGGTTACAACCGAAGAAAATCTTGATATTAAAGGAAAAATATGAGAATCTTAACAAAGGGAGTCACGATAAGCGGTGTGGCAATCTCTAAAGAGAGGAAGAACTATGTGGGTGCAGATAGAAAGGCAGCAGTATCACCAGATATTAGAAAGTATATCACGGGTCACTAACCATACTGAGCATAAGGGTATGTACTATAGAATTATATTAACCATCAGCGTAAGGTTATGCCCTGCAGATGGGAATGGACACATCGGAAAGCCAATAAGGAATGACAGCTAACTAAGTGATCACTGGAATGAGGATGTCAAGGGTAAGTATACCATACCGATGTTGGAATAGAAGCTGTGGTAAAGTGAGAATTGCCCTAACTTTGTAATTATAAGTTATATTGCAAGATTTGAGGCAAAGGAACTAAAGGGAGAGTTTTGACAAGAACTCGAAGATATTGTGAGCTATAGACCAGTTCGAACTATGATTATTTAGTTCATCGCAATATGTAATCCTGCTACGAGGAATAATAGAGATGTTGATGGAACATTAGGAATGTACGTATTGAAGAAATCATATTGAGGATATGGTTATAACTGATCATGGAAAGGAATTAAGACGGATGGTTGAAGAAATGTAACCGTTAAGAGTAAGGATTTGTCAGTTGCAGAGTAACGCTGAACAAGCAACGGGACATTAGTATAAGAAATTTTATGATGAATTGGAAAGCTTGGCTGATGAATTACGAGGGGATAGTCTAGTACGTATCTAAGCTCAACAAGTACAAGTAGTGATAGCTAAGATAGCATCGTAAGAGTCAACAAAAAAAAGTGTTGTATTCGAGCAAGGGAGTTATCCGTTAATAAAGAAATGAGGAATGAAGAGGAAGGACGTTCGCAGGACGGTGAGTAGCCATGGCGTGGCCAGTTAAACCACAGGAATGAAGATAGAATGAGAACGGAACACTAGTTGACTTGTGATTATATACATGAGGATTGAAGACTGTACGACTCACAAATGAATTTGATAAAGAGCTAAGAAAGAACATGATGAAACAGACCAAATTATAGTACAAGTATATGGTAATTGAACAAAAAATTCAATGAGGATCGGCGCACTACAACATTCGAGGACAAATGTTTTTAAAGGGGGAAGGACGTTACACCACGTATCTTCGAAGAAGCACTTATCAAATTTGAAACATAAGTACGTTGAGTTATGGCTAAGTAAAACCACTTTGGAATATAAGGAGCAAGCATTATTAAGTATGTATATTTAATGAGTGAAGGATGTGTACAAGCTATACCAGAAGGTTTTATAAGAAAATGAGTGGAAGAAATGGAATAGTACGACTTTGGAGAAAGAATGGGTAAAGTTTTGTGTGAAAATTTTTGCCCAACTTGAGAGACGAATATCTCTTAGCATATTAAGTGTTTTGAAGTAAAACAAAAGCCTAAAATGAAGTTCGTCAAGTATAGTTTCCAATGAAATAAACCGCTCATCGATAGGACATCAAAGTAGAGAATTATGGATGTTACAAGTTTGGCTGACAGAGCAGAAACGCGTGCTACATTAACTGCTACAGTAAATGGCTACAGTGACCCCGACCCGAATTTGACCCCCTATATAAAGGGTAAAACCCCTTTTTTTCAGCAGATTTTTCCCCAAAAACTCAAAAAACAATTGGGGGTGTGAGAATATCAAGAATTGAGCCATTTTCAACTGGCAGAGTATTAGTTTAGGTGCGGATAGCGTGCAGTGGTGATTGCGGTATCGTTTTGCGGTGGATTTTGGTTTGGATTCTAGGCGAACACCGATGATATTGCTATTTTAGTAAGAGAATTTATGAATCTCTCCCTATTGATATTGCTCTAGGTTTATTTACAGAAATAGAACGACTAAATGGTAGTATAATTAAGTAGTTGGTTGAAAAATCAGATAAGCATCATATGGGATGTGTTATGGAATATTTGGACATTGATGGTAACATTATTGATGATAGTATTGTGGTTGTTGTTGTCAGTTGTCAGTTGTTTGTATTGTGATTTCGGGCTAGGGATATAAACAGGAGAGATGCTGAGAAATTTCGGTAGGTTCTAGAAAGAGTTGATGTAAAGGCTTAAGATAAGCACTTGATAGCGAGCCTAACAATAGTATGAATTCCCTTGATTGTAGATTGTGAGTTCAAGAAGTAGAAGTTGGGTGAATAGATAAGCTTCAAGGTATGTAAAGTTATCCCTTTTTTCTCCTTTGGCATGAATTACATAAAATGAGCAAATGACGAACACACATGACTCCAATGAATTCTAGTTCTCAGTAGTACTTGACATGACAGTTGTCTTTGATTCTCAAGTGTTGGTTCATTCTAATTATTCTCTTGAATCCCAAATGATGATTCATTTTGTACATGATTTCTCCTATTACTCGTGCACCGTTTCATTACATATTTCACTGAGTCCCTCACTAGAGGGTCGGGTACGTATTATATTTCACCGAGTCCCATAATAGGCGGGGTACGTATTATATTTTACCGAGTCCCATAATGGGCCAGGTAGGTATTATATTTCACCGAGTCTCATAATGGGCCAGGTACGGTATATTATATATGCATGACTCTTAACATAAGGTACCGATGCATTGGTATCCCTTTATTATCATACTTAGCTCCTGTCATCTTTTCACTCAGTCATGATCTTCACTACTGTGTTTCATGCTTTACATATTCAGTACATTTTCCGTACTGACCCCCTTTCTTCGGGGGCTGCGTTTCATGCCCGCAGTCTGGACGCTCAGTTTGGTGAACCTCCAACCTAAGACTTCTGCTCAGCTTCTTGGAGAGCTCCATTATTCCGGAGCTTGAGTCATTTTGGTACAGATCCTTTGATATAAACTTATGCATGTCCAGGGGTACGGCTGGGCCCTGTCCCGTCATATGTCATTGTTATACTCTTAGAGGTCTGTAGACATGTGTGGGTTGTATATATGCTTTGGTCAGCTATATCGACGTAGTTCGTTTTAGATATCCCCGTATATTGTGGCAGCCTTGTCGGCTTGCATATTTTGTTATGTTTTGGTTAGCTGTGACTCATCAAGAGATAGGTTCACTCTGATATATGACATTACGAGTCTACAACATGCTTTTAAAAATTTTCATATTGTCCGTAGTTTCGGTCTGATTATATCCAGCAGGTTCGTATGCGAGTGTCTAACTCGGGCACTAGTCATGGCCCATCGGTTTGGGTTGTGACAATAATAGTTTCACAATCATGATAAGACGACTAAGCATCAAGTCTAATATCACACACATGGCAACAAGCCGATCATAATAAGCCTACATGCCCACAATCAAACAACAATACCAACTGTCACACCCCAATTTCCGATAGGGTGTGATGGGCACCCGACCCTTATCCAGGGCCGAGCGAACCCTCAGACTATCGTAATACTCGCACTCACATTGGGCCCTGACCAAATCATAAATACATAATTTCAAATCAAACACAAACATTGCGAACGTACAAAATCTGTAATATCACATATAACAAAACGACGGCTTATAGAGCCGCTCACAACTGACATCTGATGCACATGACCCTGTCTGCAAAGTCTCTAACATGACTCGGATGTCATAACACACACAAACTCTGACTCGGCAGCACTCCGGAACAAGTGGAGCTCGCCAATCCCGCTGGAACATCCTCTGCTAGTACCTTTAGCTCACCTGGGTGTACCTGCGCGGCATGAAACGCAGCCCCCGAGGAAAGGGGGTCAGTACGGAATATGTACTGAGTATGTAAAGCAGAAACACGGAACCATAGGAACAAAATACAGAAGATAGACATAATATGCAAAGTATCAAAATATGTAGTTAAAATGCAAATCATGCATAGGCTCTTAGAAAGGTGGTCGCCCGCCTGTCGATGGCGCCACGCCACAGTATCACACCAGAAGATTTCAGATCTCCGTAACCCGACATATCCCCGTAACACATCATAACCAACCGTAACGCCATATCACAAGATCACACCAAACGGAACCCGGCCCTGAGAGGAGCTCGGTGAACCGTAACACGGATCACACCGAATGCATATCATAATGCGCACGAAGCATAACCGGCCGGATGCGGTGAACGAGGTGATGACCATAAGCACGAGCAGAGTCGTGAGCAACCATATGCATAAAATCACATTCATAAGTCATTAAACAAATAAGAAATTCATATGCGGAAGTCGAAGAGAAAATAGCACTAAGTTTCTTCAAAGACCATTAAGGACGAGATAAAAGCCGCGGGCCCCACGAACGGGTGCCGGCCCCCATCCGAGCCCGACTACGTTAGTTAGAGGAAAGTTATGCCTTATGAAGTTACCTATTATGTTTCGGGGCGATCCGAGCTCGTATGCAAAAGTTACGGACGATTGAAGTTCGGGACCCTTTTGTAGTCAAAATTCTTTATAAAATCTTTGAAATTCAACCTTTTTAAAACATGAAAATCTTATTTTGGTCCCATTAAAGAGTAGACCTTACGAAACGAACAAAGTACATACCTAAGCTCGGATCCTAAGAGTGGAATTACCCCAAGGCTCGGGACATAGCCTAATAGTACTAAGACATGCCAAAGAAAGAAAGGTGAGCTTTACATACCTTGGCCGCCCTCGGAACTAATCCAATTTGCGTCTCGGCTTCTCAAGATCTACAACACATCAATAGGCATCAAGCATTAGCCATAAGCATCGAAGGATCTCATTCCAAGCCATTACTTTTCTACGGAAATTTCGACAAAGACCTCCCTATATATTCACCAACCCCGAGAATTCATCTCGGCTAATATCAACAACAACCAAACCAATAATCATAATAACGACATCCATAATCAATTCATAACTCATTCTAAGCAAGTCGCATAATATTTCAAGACAATTCAACAATATGCTATGCGACCCGAAATCTTCCAACTTAATGAATACAACAACGACATTTTTCTTCCTTTCAAATTCATAAACTATGTCGACAACCTCATATATTAACAACATCATTTCCATACATTCAAGAAAACATATTGAGATCTCATTAAGCTCAAATCAGCCCCTCCATCATACAACACTACCCGAAATCTTCCAAGTTCAACAAGGACAACGACAACACATTTCTACCTTCTAAATTCATGAACTACATCCACAATCCCATACATTACAACGTGATCTTTACAATTATGAGAAAACATAGTAAAATCATATTGAATTTCAAAACAACCCACAACAATTGCAACACCAACATAAGTCATTAAACCTCCATTTCATCACATAATCCGCAACAAATAACCACCAAAATACGACATAAAATGTGTTCATCATACCTATACCAATTCAGCCCACATTCGGCCAAGCTTCAACATACATACTTCCATGGGTTTCATTCATTTTTCTACACATTACAACAACCAACATGCTAAACAAATTCACTTCATCACCCTATACAACACACACCTACATACGGCCCTAGCACACACACACGGTTACAACACCAACACACCACAATTCCATGAACTTCATTCATCTTTCTACATATCACAACATGCATATACACCTACAAAACATTAAAAGAAGATTGAACCTCACCTCTCCATCTCTCTTTTGTCTCTCGGCTAGGACTTGCTTGGTAAGGAAGAATGTTTTTCTTGCTCCAACAATTATTCCACGTCGACGAGGACCTTCAACTTAGTAAGAAAACATGAAGAAAATAATTCTTCTTGGTCACTCTTATGGGGCAAGTCACGGCCAGCCATGGCCGTTCTCCCTTCTCTTCTCCTTATCTTCCAAGCTTCTTGAAAACTCTAGGAAAATATGACTTGTATCTTATGTTATTAATCCCACATATATATATATATATATATATATATATATATATATATATATATATATATATATATATATATATAAATAAAGGGGGCTCATGGTCATGCACATGACCGGCCACCCTCTCCTTATTTCCTCCAATTTCCCAATTTTTCTAGAATTTTCTTTAAATGAAAAAGACAACTAATTCCTTGACTTGGTCAACTTTTGCCCACATATTTGTATATCTTGCACCATAAGATGAACACATACCCCCTTTAATGGCTAGAATTTATTGGCCATTTCATGGAAATTATTTTCCCAACTTTTAGCCTCCAATTTCTTTTTCCTATTCCAAATTCACCCTTAATATTTCATATCGACAAAAAGAAATGATCATGCAACTTGTGCATTCTAAAAAAAAATTATTGCCTTGTCCTTAACTTTCCGCAACCAACTTAAAAATATTCCGACGTGCGAAATGCGAGGTATAACATTCTTCCCCCCTTTAGAACATTCGTCCTCGAATGTTCGACTTAGTCGTTTTGGTCTCATAAGCACCTCGGGGAGCTCCTTTTTATAGCTATTTCCATCCTTCATACCACTTTTACGCTATCCAACACCATTCTTTTGTCATACTCTTTTCTTTATACCCGTCCATTTTAGGCGTCGTGTCATACGAGGTTTTTGTAAGACTTCTCACATTGCCGCAAACACCATCCTAACCCTTGTACACTTATTGTTGGTTTTCCGACCTCACTAGCTTACTTCGGTGAGGGGGGGGGGGCTCATTGGCAACCCGGACGTCCATACCAAACACATTATCGTATCAACTGTGCTTATCCCACTCTTGCTTTTCTCTTACCCGCTTCCCCCCTTTAATGGTGTGCTTGTACCATTATCCATTCCTGCCTGTCTCTTTTTCTGCACACGAGGAATCTTATACTACCTCCAGGTCGTTCAGAACATACTACTCTTACATAGTCCTTTTCTCATTTTCAAAACGTGTTCTATGCGTTCACATTTTATCCGTGTCACCTCAGTCATTTTCTAGCATTCATTCTGCCTTGTTTCTTGCCTTTCTATAACTTAGTCTTTCACAATCCTCCGCTTATGGTACTCGTATCCTCAGTCATACATCATAGCCTATTACTACACTGTTGTCTCGTTTCCTTTTTATTCCTTTCTTTCCGCTAACTCCTTCTCTTCGCCGACCTGATTCACACCGTCCTACGTGTCCTTTTAAGGTTTCTGGCCGCTCCACATACTCTAATCTCTCTTAGACTACCTCGATTTCTTATTCGCTCCTTACCTCTGAATTCGTAGGATTTTCATAAAACTTCCCAGGGGAGTCACCCATCCTGGATTTGCTCTCACGCCAGCACGCTTAACTTTGGAACTTTGATGGAGTACGACGCTTTAACGCTTTCCTGACTGCGTCTTTTCCACCGCACGACCTTCTACACATAATTTTGAGTACGTCAGAATTTTATCATATTCCCAAAACGCCCTCACGACACATCCGGGCAACTGTCTTATTAACGCATTCCCATTCATCACACATTTTTTTCCTCCGTACCCTCGTCTTAATCATATTACTTTATCTAAACCTACCAGTCCTTTCAAAGTCATCGCCTAGTAGGACAAGTCCTTCCAAATTTCCTTACTACCATATTTCCACCGACGTCTTATTTACTATTTCACCACTCATTCCACAGTTAACTCACTCCTAGAGGGCAGCCATAGAAAAATTTCGGCAGAGTTTCCTCTGTATTTCTTACTATCCCAAAACCTGCACGCAGGAAATACCAACAGTGCCTCACGGGGCCATCATCATATATGCGTATCTCGTCATATTACATCGTATCATAGCCACACAGGGCTCTCAGTATTCATAAAAGGCTGAAAATATCAAATTTACCTCATATGCTCAACACGACCACACCTGTCACATTTTCTTGCTTACCTTCCTTTTCAGTTTTCAACTTTGCCTTTCAATTGTATGCCAATACCTTACTTGGCGTATATCTTTCGTATTTTTCTTACCTGCGTGCTTTGTAACCTTCCATACCGCTGGTCACTTCCGCCTGTCAACGTCGATCCTCTGCCGAAATCAAAGGTCAATGTCGGGAATTTCCTATAACTTGGCTCTACAACACGATCTAAGATGCCAAAGAAGAGTAACCATCCTAGATGCCCCGTAGCCTCCTGTTTATAAATGTGGCGCGCTTCACACCATAAACAGGACTCTACCGGACACGACTTTGCAGACAACCCCCTAGGACGAACCGCTCTGAGTCACGGATGCATATGATTATGATTTTATGCATATGGTTACTCACGACTCTGCTTGTGCTTATGGTCATTACCTCGTTCACCGGATCCCGGGCCGGATATGCTTCGTGCGCACTATGATATATATTCCGGTGTGATGCGTTGTGTTACGGTTCTCCGACTCCTCTCGGAGGGCCGGGTTCCGTTGGTGTGATGCTTGTGTATGGTGTGTTGGTTTGGCTATGATGTGTTACGGGGATATGTCGGGTTACGGAGATATGAAATTCTTCTGGTGTGATGCTGTGGCGTGGCGCCAACGACAGGCGGGCGACCACCGTTCTAAGAGCCTATGCATGATATGTATTTTAACTGCACATTTTGATACTTTGCATATTACATCTACTTACTGTACTTTGTTCCTATGGTTCTGTATTTCTGCTTTACATACTCAGTACATTTTCCGTACTGACCCCTATTCTTCGGGGCTGCGTTTCGTACCGCGCGGTACACATAGACGTTCCGGTGATTCGCCGGCTTAGGGCGTCCGTTCCTGGCGTTGGAGAGCTCCTTTGATCCGAGCTACACTTTTGACAGAACATTCTGTTATTTGTATATATGTGTTTGGTCATGGGTACGGCGGGGCCCTGTCCCATCATATGTTTTTGTTATGACTCTTAGAGGTCTGTAGACATATACGTGTGGGTTGTGGGCGAGTTCTGTACGGATGTGTTGGTACGACCGAGTATAAATCTCGGGGTTGGTGTACTTACAAGGGAAGTGCTGCCGAAATTTCGGTAGAATTTAATGTTCGTCTGGAATTGAGTTCATAAAGACTTATGGCTAATGTTAATATACTTGGCCTTATGTAGATCTTGGCGTACCCGAAGCTTGAAGGTTGACTTAACTTGCGAGCGGATAAGGTATGTAAGGCATCGCTTTCTCTTTGGCATGTCTTAGTGATACTAGGCTATGACCCGAGCCTTGGGGTAATTCCACTCTTAGAATCCGAGCTTAGGTATGTACTTTGTTCGTTCCTTAAAAATCTACTCTTTGATGGGACCAAAATAAGACTTTCATGTTTTCAAAAGATTGAATTTCAAAGGCTTTACAAAGACGTTGACTACGAAAAGGTCCCGAACTTCAAACGTCCGTAACTTTTGCATACGAGCTCGGAACGCCCCAAAACATAATAGGTAAGCTCATAAGGCATAACTTTCCCCTAACTACCGTAGTCGGGCTCGGATGGGGGCCGACACCCATTCGTGGGGCCCGCGGCTTTTATGCTCGTCCTTAATGGTTTTTGAAGAAATTTAGTGCACAACATACCTTAACATTATTATTCTTACAAATTCAAGAACTACATCAACAAACCATAACATTAGCTTAAATTCTTACATTGCATGAATGATGTTGATTATGAATGGTTGTTTATATGATTTATGAATTTAGAACAAGAAAAATGTGTGGTTACATCTTTGTTGAAGATTTCGGGTACTATGGAATCATTGTGAATATTGTAAGCATTATTGGGAATAATTGTTGGCATTGCTTGTAATAATGTTGGCCGAGTTTCATTCTCGGGTTTGTTGTTGAAATTGGCCAAGTTGAACTTGGTGGTATGGTGTATTTACAGGGGAAGTGCTGCCGAAATTTCGATAGCCAAAGTGATAATTTGGAAAAAGGGACTCTTAAGCATCCATGACTAATGTTTGGTAATTGTGACCAAATGTAGATTTTGGAGAGTTTGGGATTTGATACTCAGACTCGGCGGCACTCCGGAGAAAGGTGGAGCTCGCCAATTCCGCTGAAGCACCTCCTAGCAGAGTCTTCTGATCATCTGTGTGTACCTGCGTGGCATGAAACGCAGCCCCCGAAGAAAGGGGGTCAGTACGGAATATGTACTGAGTATGTAAAGCAGAAGTACAGAATCATAGGAACAAAATATAGAAAGTAGATGTGATATGCAAAGTATCAAAATGTATAGTTAAAATGCAAATCATGCATAGGCTCTTAGAACGGTGGTCGCCCGCCTGTCGTTGGCGCCACGCCACAGCATCACACAAAGATTTCATATCTCCGTAACCCGACATATCCCCGTATCACATCATAGCCAACCATAACGCCATAACACGAGCATCACACCAAACGGAACCCGGCCCTGCGAGAGGAGCTCGGTGAGCGTAACACAACATCACACCGGAATTTATCATGTTGCGCACGAGCATAACTGCCGGGACTCGGTGAACGAGGTAACGACCATAAGCACGAGCGAGTCGTGAGCAACCAAATGCATAAAATCATAATCATAAGTTATCAAATAAGTAAGAAATCCATATGCGGAAGTCAAGACGAAAATAGTACAAAGTTTTTCTCAAAAGTCATTAAGGGTAGCATAGAAGAGCCGCGGGCCCCACGGACGGGTTCCGACCCCCATCCGGCCCCGACTATGATAGTTAGGGGAAAGTTATGTCTTATAAACTTACCTAATATGTTTTGGGGCATTCCGAGCTCGTATGCAAAAGTTACGGACGTTTGAAATTCGGGACCCTTTTGTAGTCAAAATTCTTTATAAGACCTTTGAAATTCAATCTTTTGAAAACATGAAAGTCTTATTTTGGTCCCATCAAAGAGTAGATCTTAAGGAACGAACAAAGTACATACTTAAGCTCGGATTCTAAGAGTGGAATTTCCCCGAGACACGGGTCATAGCCTAATAGTACTAAGACATGCCAAAAGGAATAAAGGGTAAGCCTTACATACCTGTGCCGCGACCAACTAGTTACGCTTATTTGTCCAAACTTGTCAATCTACATACAAAAGAATTCACATAATCATTTAATCCATTGTTTCTCACTTGTTCCAACTTTTCAAATAAATTCACTTATATTCTGCATTTCTAATTTAAGAAAGACCTCCCCTGAAATGCACCATCCCGAGATTCTAACTCGGCCAAATTTTTAATCAACAACAATCCGGGAATTCAACCCGGCCAAACCAACAACGATGCCACAATTATTCTAGCAACACTTCAATATATTCAATTCAATTCAATTCAATTCAATTCAATTCGCATAATATTCCGTCGAATCAATCGGCATACTACTTCACCCGAGACCTTTAAATTTAACAACAACCATACATTTCATTATCATCTATATTCATTAACTTCAACCACATTCTTCATTCAACGTCACATAATCCATAACGACAACAACTAGAACATCGAATTACATCAAATGACACTAACTTACCAAAACACCCATTTTAACCATAATCTCTCCTTACATGTCTTCATGCATTTTTACTCATTTATCTACATTCCAACAACAACAACAACATATTTTCCTCTTTCAAATTCAATCACCTTAACCCAACTTTCAATCCTCCAAGCCATTTAACTCTTATTTTACATTATAGAATCCACCATAACAACAATTACCATTCTAAATAAAATCACTTTATCACACCTTTCCATTAACTACACTATTCGGCCAACACACACATATGCATATTTTTCATGAATTTTCCATCCATTTCTATACATTGCAACCACCACCAACACACAACATGAAATCAAGTCAATCTTCCATGCAAAATAACATACACACACACGGCTCAATCACACATATACCATACACACGGCCACTACTATACAACATTCATATTTCCATGATTTTCACCCTACAATACTCACAACCATGCATAACACATGAAGTAAGATTGGATACATACCTTTTTCCTTCAACTTCTTCACTTAGCTAGAATCGTGAACTTGTACAAATGAATGATTTTCTTGTTCCAAAGACTCTTCCACGTTGTAGAGGACCTTCCAATTACTTGGAATACAAGAAGAGAATGATTTTTGAACCATAATTTTCCATGTTCCAAGTTCGGCCACCATGGCCGAACTCCTCTCCCTTTTTTTTTTTTTTGTTTTGTTTTGTTTCTTCTTTTTCTTTTAATTGATGACTTCATTCTCTTCTCTCTATATATATATATATATATATATATATATATATATATATATATATATATGTCATGTGAGGGGGCACATGCCCCTCTCTCTAGAATTTTCTTTTATTTTCTAGCAAAGATGACTTATTTGTCATCTCTCTTTTTCTTTTTTTCTTTTTTTTTCCTCACATGGTCAATATGACCTCCTTGTTTGATATCAGGGTTTTTCTAATTTACTGGACCAACGCATTACCCTTGTCTTTCTCGGACCATCTCCTTTAAGAATGTTCGGGATCTTGTTATAGTTCACCGTCCACACAACTATCAAAGTTAACGGGGACCATGTTTGAGTACACAATCTTTACTTAACGATCCAATGCGATCCTGCGTAGGCTATTCCTTCATCCTCGTGTCTATCTCTTAATATACTCGTTGTTATGTCCCAAGTATTCTTGCGGCACACCGACATGTTTTTGTACTCCGATTCCAAGCTAATAGATTTCCCTTTCGGGTACTTGATAGTGTTGCGATTCCTTTTTAGGTCTAATATAATATTGTCTCCCCCCCTTTTAGGGGCTCCTTATACCACCAATATTTCTATGAAGTCTTCGTTTATACCTTGTTTCTTATCTTTCTTCTAACTCCATGCCTAGCATCCCGGAAACTTTCTTATCCTAAGTTTTCTTTTACCTTCCATCTATGTCATCCTTTTGTCCACATTCCCATCCACTATTCGTCCTTTCACTTCCTTAGTACGCTTGTTCGTAATTCTTCCTTAACTGCGCATTTGTGATGTAGTTGTGTATCCATATCTCTCCTTATCCTGGTTACTATTCCTTTAGTCTTGCTTATCAAAATCGGTCCTCAAGCCTTGTACACTCCTTTCCTGTCTCCTTTTATCATACTCTATCCCTCTTCACATGCCTACTTTGAGTCCTCACCCAAACAATCTTGCGCTTTGCCGGTAATTTCTCTCTCGGGAGCCTCCTTTACTGAGGTTTCTTACCTTTCTCTTTCTTCCGTCACTTTGATCTCTTCGTTTTCCATTTACTCACTCTTTTTCTTTTCCAAAAATCGTTATACTAGAATTTCCAATCCCCGTAATTTCGTAGTAAAATAATAACGACTTACTTTGCAACACTTGCACCATTTACTCTTCTTTGTCACTCGATCTTCGGTACTCTCTGCTCGGTTGGTGCCTTTTTGTACCATAGCTTCGGTTGCTTTGGGACTCGTATGTCCACCAATACAATCATATATAGGATATTCTACACCTTCATATATATATATATATATATATATATATATATATATATATATAATTACTACCAGCTAACCCACAAAATGCTTCCAAACACTGTTCAAGCCTATCCTACTCTCCCGGGTTGTGATACACTTTTTGTCTCCTTACCGAGCTAGTCTGCCTCGTCTCACGCGACCTCTTAAGGTTTCTAGCCATTCCATACACTCTGGTTTTCCTTAGGTTACTCTAATCTCTTATTCGTCTCCTATACTTAAATTTATGGAATTCCTTCATACTTCCCAAGGGGGTCACCCATCCTCCCACCTGAGCACGCTTAACTAGAAACTTCGACAGAATCTGGTACCCTAATACTGGTATAATCGCGTTCACTTCCACACATGACCTTTATCACGTAATTTGGGACTAGTCGAGACCTTACAAATTTCGGGACACCCTCGTAACACATCTTTTCTTCTACAATTACCATTTTACCCTTTTCGGCCCTTAGTGTCCACCTTTTACTTTCGTGTGTAACTACTTTTCATCCTAGGTTCCCAGACCCCTGATGATAACGTATACACCTTCGTTGCCCTTACTTCATAAATGTCCGGATATCAGTCCGTTCGAATTTCCTACTCACCGCCTTTACATAATAATCTGTAGCAAAATCTATTTTCAACTTTTTGGATCCTCCATCAGACTTTGTTTCTCTCATACTATCCTCTCGTACGCAGGAAATATCAATAACACCTTATAGAACATACAGCTATGTCACATTCTGGCCATCCGGAACTGCCAATTCCAGGTAGCAGGTCAAATACGTCAATACTTACCCTTATGACTTTTCATGTCACCACTTACCTCTTCCGTCATATGTAAGGCTTACATAAGGATTTCAGTTCCTACGGCTTGGCTCTATGGCACGATCTAGGACAGAAGGAAGGTCAACAATCCCTAGATGCCCTGTAGCCTCCTGTTTATAAATGTGGCCGGCTTCACACCATAAACAGGACTCTACTGGACACGACTTTGCAGACAACCCCACGGACAGACCTCGCTCTGATACCACTTTTGTCACGACCCAACCCCGTAGGCCGTGACTAATGTCCGAGTTGGACACTCGTACGCACTTAACACTCAGAATTGGCATACTACCACGCATAATTATACATAATCACATATGGTCTCAGATTGTCGCAGAATAGCAAACATATGTCATATTGTACAGAATCTCGTAATATACACAAAGGCGAGCCAACTAGGCTGCCGCGGCGGACCGCCCAAAAACACATAACACACACACACATATTGTCGTACGTACGTAACCATACCCACGTACATGTCCACGTACCTCTAAACAGAGTAACAAAATCATATGACGGGACAGGGCCCCGTCGTACCCCTGAATAAATATGTACATATGCATCGGAAAAGTGTATATATACCAAATATAGGCTCCGGACGAAGGAGCGCTCTCAAAACGCTGAGTAGATGCCCTAGGCGGGTGGATCCTCAAACTGAACGTCGGTACCTGCGGGCATGAAACGCAGCCCCCGAAGAACAGGGGGGGTCGGTTTTAATATGAATATGTGCGAGTATGTAAGACAGGAATACAGAATCATGATGGCAAAGTGCAAAAGTAGATATGATATGCAAAATATTAAAATATTTGGTTAAAAATATAATTCATGCATAGGTTCTTAGAACGGTGGTCGCCCGCCTGTCGTTGGCGCCACGCCACAGCATCACACCAGAAGATTTCATATCTCCGTAACCCGACAAATCCCCGTAACACATCATAGCCAACCATAACGCCATAACACAAAGATCACACCAAACGGAACCCGGCCTGCGGAGAGGAGCTCGGAGAACCGTAACACAGCATCACACCGGAATGTATATCATAATGCGCACGAAGCATAACCGGCCCGGGATCCGGTGAACGAGGTGATGACCATAAGCACGAGCAGAGTCGTGAGTAACTATATGCATAAAATCATATTCATAACTCATTAAACCAATAAGAAATCCATATGCGGAAGGCGAAGAGAAAATAGCACTAAATTTCTTCAAAAACCATTAAGGACGAGCATAAAAGCCGCGGGCCCCACGAACGGGTGCCGGCCCCCATCCGAGCCCGACTACGGTAGTTAGGGGAAAGTTATGCCTTATGAGCTTACCTATTATGTTTTGGGGCGTTCCGAGCTCGTATGCAAAAGTTACGGATGTTTGAAGTTCCGGACCTTTTCGTAGTCAACGTCTTTGTAAAGCCTTTGAAATTCAATCTTTTGAAAACATGAAAGTCTTATTTTGGTCCCATCAAAGAGTAGATTTTTAAGGAACGAACAAAGTACATACCTAAGCTCGGATTCTAAGAGTGGAATTACCCCAAGGCTCGGGTCATAGCCTAGTATCACTAAGACATGCCAAGAAGAGAAAGCGATGCCTTACATACCTTATCCGCTCGCAAGTTAAGTCAACCTTCAAGCTTCGGGTACGCCAAGATCTACATAAGGCCAAGTATATTAACATTAGCCATAAGTCTTTATGAACTCAATTCCGTACGAACATTAAATTCTACCGAAATTTCTCGCGCAAAGACTTCCCTTGTAAGTACACCAACCCCGAGATTTATACTCGGCCAAATCCAACAACAACCAAGCCAACAACCAAACTACAATATCAATTTACAATATATATTCCAACACGTTTCAATTATGTTCAATTCAACTTCATGTATCCAAACTATCATCAATGCTTACATATACAAATAATAATCCGAGGCCATTCAAGTACGTCGTAAGAACATCCCAAGGGGTCCATATAATGTCCAAACGACTCAAACAACAAGTCAACTTACCCGAAATCCATCAACTACATTAGGGGCATCAACAACATATTTTCTTCCTTCACAATTCACAAATTACACCAACAAACCATGCTTAAACAACCTTATTCTTAAAAGTTCAAGAAACTACATTACGTCATATTAATCCTTAAAATCAGCCCACACAATTTTGCTTCAACTAGGGATCATTAACCATCATTTTTATATCATATAACGCATGACGACAATAGCCTAAACACCATATAACATCAGCTCACCATGGCTGCCCCAAAACTGTCCATACACGGCCAGCCCCCCACAAGTAAAATTTCATGAGTTTCATTCATTTTCTACACTCCACAACAACATACAAACATGCTAAATACAATGAATTCATGATTCCTAATCATACAACACTTATACACGGCCAAGTGCCCTTACCCACGGTCCAACTTCAACATCTTATTCTCATGATTTTCATTCATTTCAACACATTACAACAACACACAACAAGCTAGATAGAATTGTTTCATCACTCCTAACATACCACACATATGCACGGCTACACACACATATACACACGGTCACATTGCACATCCACATATTCATAGCTTCCATCATTTCCACACTTCACAACACCTACAAACCATCCATAATATATGAAATTAAGAATGAAATCTTACCTCTTTCTCTTCACTTCCTCACCACGGCTAAGCCTCAACTTTGCATGAAGAGTGCTTTGCAAGCTTCAACAATCACTCTATGTTGTTCCTTACCTTCTAATGAGTTGAGTTGCTAGAGAAAACTACTTATTTTCCTCACTTTTTTCTTGGTGATGCTCGGCTAGAGGGAGAGCCGAATGGTTGCTCCTCTCTTTCTCTCAAAGCTTCTTTTTTGCTCTTCCTTTTTCTTTCTTTCTCTTGAAGCTTCTATTAATACACATAATGATCACATGGAAAATTAATAAAATTAGGGGCTTGGGCCAAGGATTTGCCGGCCACCCCCTCACTTTGGGCCAACTTTGCTCTTCTTTTATTCTTTTGGCCCAATTGGTCGTGGCCTCGTCTTGAAATTCCGAAATTAATTTCTGAAGTTCCCGATTTTTGCCCCTCGTCTTTCCCGCTATTTCCACCTTAATAGGTCATGAACCACACACACCTATGAAATAAAGTCAACATAGCCTTATTCCTTTCAAGCCTAGTTTATTTCGAATTTTTCCGAATAGGCAAAAACTCGGGATATAACATCCTTCCCCCCTTTAGAACATTCGTCCTCGAATGTTCAGCTAATCTTATAAGGTCGTATAAGGGCCTCGGGGGTCTTCCTTTCTTGGCCACGTCGCCGCCTTTAATCCAGCACAGTCGTACTCTCTTTCACCACGTCGTTGTAAATTATCCGTTATCATTCTCTCGTCGTATTCTTCCCTGTAAGTCTCCATAACTGATTCTCTACGTTCCTCGCGCCCGCTTCCCCCCTTTTTGGGGTACACTCATTTTATTGCCACTTATCATTGTTCCCCTTTCTCGCTTGAACTTCGTCGTCTTGTCCAATTAATGCCTTTCTTATATCGTCGATTTGGTTGCCGGACTCCGTATTCCCACTAATATGGTCATGCACAGGGTATTACTTGCTAACCTATACCGATACACGCATATACAACTGCAGCACCTTCCTCATAAAAGATCCCCCAGATACCACTCAAATTGTCCCTGATTCTAGCGCATGGCGCACCTTCTTTTACTATGCCCGATTTAGTCCCTTCCGGCTTACGCGGTCTCTTAAGCTTTCCGCCTACTCAGTATATTCTAAGTCCCTTTAGACTGCTTTAGCTCCGCATTTACCTTTTTTGACTGAAGTTGTAAGACCTTCAAAACTTCCCAGGGGGTCACCCATCCTAAAATTTCCCTCACTCTAGCACGCTTAACCTCGGAATTCCAATGGAATACGATGCTCTAACATTGGTAAAATCACGCTCACCTTACCACACGACCTTTGTCACATAATTTGGAGTGAAGTAAAGTCTTGATAGTTTTCCGACGCCTCGTAACACAATTACGATTTTACCCTTCTCTCGACTTTCCATATTCACTTGTCACCTATGGATGTTACTACTTCCTACTCTAGCCTCCCAAATCCGTAATAACAATGAATACGCTTTAATCACCGCTATTTATCAATACCTGATTATCGACCCTCAAATTTTCGCCTGCCGCCGTTAAGCAGTAATTATACTACAGATACGCATATATGAGAATATAAATTCTAACAAGGATTCATGTACCTGTGGCTGTATCTGGCAATGCCTCCTGGTCCTGTCTACGGGCTAGCGCGTATATGCGGTTCGATGGGCCGCTGGAACTGGGGGCTCCGCCGCGACCTCTACCACGCCCCGCTGGTGCCGGCATACCCTGCCCCGCAGGGCGCATAGCTACTGAAGAAGAGGAACCGGCACCTGAACCTGTAGGTTGAGCCGCACCACTCGCACTACCTCCACGCGGGCAATCTCGCATAAGGTGGTCTCGACGCCCGCAAATAAAGCAAGCGCCTGTGGCCCGATAGCATTCTCCAGGGTGGTGCCTCCCACAGTGGGGAACACGAGGGTCCGGATGGCCCTGGCTGATCGGTACCTCTGCCCGTCTGTGAGAATAAGGCCCTGGAGCTCTGTCCCGCTCCTGAATATCCCGCACTGTCGGGTCTCCTGCCTGAAGGCTGTGGGGGTGTACTCCGGGATGGCTGGGAGGAATATCTACTGTACTGCTGCTGAGGCTGTCCGCCTCGAGAATCCCCAGCATACCCGGCTGACCTAGCCCTCTTGGGCTGGTTCCCGTCAACATTTCGATCCGGCTGATGTCCCTTGTGTCTATCTTCCATGCCCTGGGCGTACGCCTGTACGCGGGCAATATCCATTCCCGGCTGGGCAGCCACGACTAGGCAATTGTCGATCAGATACTTATCAAAACCCCTAATAAAATGATGCATCCTATCGGTCATGCCGGGGGTGTCAAAAACTCGCCTGCCCTCGAGCCGCCTACCCCATGTACCTGATCACCGCCTGACTCACGTCGTTGCTCCCGACCTCGCCACCCATCCGACCAATAATCGCACCGCCTCTCTCATAACTCTATCCTCCGCCCCGGCGCGGGGCCAGAGGCTCGGAGTGCCGGGGAGCTCTAGAAACCGGCGGTGAAGCCCCTACGATCCGCGACCGGCATCGCTCTAATCCCCTCCTCGACACGTGGCGTCGCTTAGCCGGGCGTCGGAGCACGCCTCCGGGCCGCCGGGTACGGGCCCTAGTGACTCGCGGGCACACGACTAGTCTCACCGGGCGCTGTGACTTTCTTCCGGGCCGCCGTCGCTTTCTCGAGGCATCGCTGAAAATATAACAATTTAGTAGAAGGGAAACATCCTGATAACACAGCTCTATCGCACGATCTAAGATCGAAAGGAAGGCGAAGATCTTAAATGTCCCGTAGCCTCCCGTTATAGATGTGACGGCGCACAACACACCGATAAACAGACTCTACTAGACACGGTCTCAGGACATTCCGAGGACTCTCACAGAAACCTCGGTAAAGGAGGCTCCCGAGAGAGAAAATTACCTGCGAAAGCGCAAGATTGTTTGGGTGAGGACTCAAAGTAGGCATGTGAAAGAGGGATAGAGTATGATAAAAGGAGACAGAAAGAGGTGTACAAGGCTTGAGGACCCATTTTGATCGCAAGACTAAAGGAATAGTAACCGTGATAAGGAGAGATATGGATACACGGCACATCACAAATGCCGGTCAAGGAAGAATTACGAACAAGCGTACTAAGGAAGTGAAAGGACGAATAGTGGATGGGAATGTGGACAAAAGGATGACATAGAGTTCGTGCTTATGATGGTCATTACCTCGTTCACGGATCCGGCCGGATATGCGCCGTGCGCGCTATGATATATATTCCGGTGTGATCTTGTGTTACGGTTCTCGACTCCTCTCCAGGGCGGGTTCCGTTTGGTGTGATTTTTGTTGGTTGGCTATGATGTGTTACGGGGATATGTCGGGGTTACGAAGATGTGAAATTTTTCCGGTGTGACGATCTTGTGGCGTGGCGCCAACGATGGGCGGCCACCGTTCTAGAGCCTATGCATGATATGTATTTTAGCATATTTTGATACTTTGCATATTACATCTACTTACCGTACTTTGTTCCTATGGTTATTGCGTATTTACCTTACATACTCGGTACATTTTCGTCACCGACCCCTATTCTTCGGGGGCCTTTTGTCACGACCCAACCCCGTAGTCGTGACTAGTGCCGGCCGGGCACCCGTACAAACCTAGCAACCATGTCGTCTGCTAATAGCATGAGCATAGTCGAAGGCATAGGCCCACATCGGATACATACACTATACATATTTGGGCATGGGGGGTAACGAAAAAAATAAGGACACAAATCGTCCAACACTCCTAAGGGGAACTCGCCCCAAACCCCCCGTATTGTCTACGGGAAACCCCT
>NW_026727185.1:0-33792 GCF_029784015.1 Lycium ferocissimum | reverse complement strand
AGAAGCGGAATTATTAAGAAAGGTCAAGGGCATAAAGGAAAATTCGCAATACGTCTCGTGGAATTATGGAGGAAGACGAAGGGTAAATTTGGAACTTGGAAAATAATTTTTCATGAATTGGATGACAAAAAAAAGTGGGCTTGTGTTGGATTGGGCCATGTTGGCCGTCCAAACCTTCTTAGCCCATGGGCCAAGCCCATATGAGAATTAATGCCATGAGCTTAAAAGATGACTTAATGGTCATCTTATCTCATAACTTTCTAGAGAATTCAAGAGAATTAAAGAGCAAGAAAGAAGGAGAAATCTCCCTAAGGCCATTCGGCCCTTTGAAGAAAAAAGAAACCGAAGAAAAAAAAAAGAGAGAAAGAGAAGGAGAGAAAGCTTTCAACTTGTTCCTCCTAGCTAAACAATTCATTAAAAGGTTCTTGGCAAGTTGAAGGGGTTGTTGGAGCAAGAATAACTCATATTCATATAAGTTGGAAATCTCTAACCAAGTGAAGAATTGAAGAAAAGGTAAGGTTTGGCTCTTCTTGCATGTTATGGATAATTTTGCATGTGTAGTGTGTAAGAAAATGGATGGAATTCATGGAAGAGTATGAATATAAGGGTGTGGCCGTGTATGTATATATGTGTGTAGGGATTATGTGCCAACTATTTTGTTTAGTGTTTGGTTGTTATTGTTGTGAATGTTATGTTGATAATGGAAGTTGAATGATTTTGGAAAGGTTGTAGTTGTGTATGTAGGAAGGTGGCCGTATGGTATGTTGTATGTATAGCCGTGTATAGGTGTTGAGTGGTGAAAGAAGATGAGCCAATTTTATTTAGTATTTTGGTTGTTGTTGTGTTGTGAATACTATGTTGCTAATGAATGCCTAATAATCTTGTGAAGTTGTAGAAATTGGAGACTTGTGATTGAGGTAATTAAATTGAATATTATGTTCTTGAATGTATGGAAGATTATGAGACTAGTATGATATTGTTGGTATATGAATTATTAGGTTGTTGTTGTTTTCATTGGAGTTGGAAGGTTTTGAAGGAAGTAGTATATTGATTAAGTTGTTAGAATGTATCTTGGATTGAAATTGGAAATTGTTAATATGGTTGTGATATTATGATTGATGGTTTGGCCGGGTTGAATTCCCGGATTGTTGTTGATGAGAATTGGCTAAGATGATTTTGGGGAATGATGTATTTACAGAGGAAGTGCTGTCGAAATTTCGGTAGCCAAGTATTGTTTTAAGAATTCAATTCTAAAGGCACTAATCATGTTTGGTAAACATGACCAATTTGTAGATTCGGCGAAGTTGGAGCTTGAATTTGGAGTAGGCATAAGGAGCGAAAAGAGGTATGTAAGACTTTATTTCCTTTCTTTGGCATGTCTTAGACGTGTAGGCTTGATTTCGCGCCTCGGGGACTTTCCTAACTCTAGAAATCCGAGATTGAAATTAACTACTATTCATTCAGTAGAATTGAATTAGAACTTGCACAAAATGTTGGAAAAACTTCTTGAACATCCAGAACTTACACAAATAGGACTCGATTACCCTAAGACCCTCCCAAGTGACGCCATGAATTGTAATATACGTAAATTTGATATGCCACCTCAGCCGACTCGAGGTGGGCCCACTATTCCCGAATTCTTTCCTATGGTCCCCTTTGACTTATTTTCATTCTATAGTTAAGGAAAGTTTTTGGTTATTATTTTAACTACTAAATCATAGTTGTTTTAACTAATCCCTCGATTCCAAAACATGATTTTCCTTCCTAAAAGTTTACAAATGTTTTCCAAAATATTCATTTTTCTCCAAAAACTAAGTTTTACAATGTTGCAAGTCTGAATGACTAAGACGACGACTATGGCTCTATGATGAAGAATGATGATTCTATGATTAAAGGTTCCAAGTCTATGATTCCGGTCGAGACGAGAACGTTAAACTAGTTCTTGAATCCTCGACCCTACTCATGGATAATGTTTTCCTTTAAAGATTCCAAGTATACAAAACGATGCTCTATGATCCTGTTCTATACTTTCTCATGATATTGCTCTTCACCAATAGTCTCGCCTTATATTAATCATCCCTTCAAGGTGAGGTAAGCGCCCTTAATTATTCTATAATATAATCGGAGGTTCCCGACCTTACGTCACTCCGATAGAGACATGATTTTTCTTGGGCTCTCCAGCATGCTTATATAATCTATGAATATGAAAAATGTATTTGTACATGGGCTGGGGGTAGGGATATCTGGGAATTGGGAAGGAAACTATGTTTCATTGCCACACAGGTCAAGCCGGCTTATCATCCCGGACGCGGATGCCCGGACGCGGGATTTATGGGCGAGCCGATGTATTCGGTGCTATGTGGGCGAGCCGACATTGTTCGGTGCTATGACACTACGAATACTATGCTAAGCTATGATACTATGACATACTATGCTATGCTATGACTTACTATGCTATGATATACTACGCTATGCTATGATACTATGACATACTATGCTATGCTATGACACTATGGTATACTACGCTATGCTATAATACTATGATACACTATGACATGACATAAATTCTATTTTCTATGTCTATGAAAAGAAATACTCTTTTTCTAAAACGGAAAAACAAGCATGCATGGTATCCGGCCCGAAAGGGTGTTCCTATGCACAGGTTACTCTCTTGTCTTAGTATATATATCCATGACCCCATGATATTGTTATTCATAATCTATGCTCTTGTTTATGTTATTTTCCATGTCTTACATACTCGGTACACTATTCGTACTGACGCCCCTTCATGTGGGCGCTGCGTTTCATGCCGCGCGTGTCGGCGAGACAAAATCGATTCCTAGGAGTTCCTCGGCGGCATCTTTGCAGCGCTCCAGTTGTTTCGGAGCCCCAGTTCCTTGGTACTACTTTTGAGTATATATTCGGGCCCGGCAGTACTCGGCCCTTCCTATGTATATTGTGTACTATGTTTAGAGGCTCGTAGACAGATATGTACAGTAGCTATTTGTACTCCGATTGTCCCCGTCGTTTGTATAGTATGATCGCGAAGCTTATTAGCCTATGTTCATAATTGTGCTGTTTATGTTAATGTTAGTCAAAAAAAAAAAAAAAAAAAACGGCGTAGTTCATATGTGCAATAAGAGTCAGCGGGTTCGCTCGGCTCCGAATATGGGGTCGGGTGCCCATCACACCCTAGTAAGATCGGGGTGTGACAAAGTGGTATCGGAGAGCGGCGGTCCTAGGGGTTTGTCTACGAGCCGTGTCCGGTAGAGTCTTGTTTATGGGTGTGTAGCGCGCCACACTTATAAACGGGGAGGCTCACAGGCATTTAGGAAATTTGACCTTCTTTGTATTCTAGATCGTGCGATAGAGCTATAATAAGAGATTTTCCTTTTTCTAATCCGGTGTTACATTTTCGACGACGCTTGTGAAGATGAAAGCAACGGCCGCCGAAAAGGGCAAGATAGCGAAGCGAGAAGGCGGATTAGACGGGAGCCGCTGGTAAATATCGAGGAGGGTGAGTCCCATAACGAGGCCACCTCTCGTGCTATTCGCACTCCGCCGATTCTAGGGGAGCAAGAAGGAGCTCCCACTCCAGCTCCAGCACCTCCAGTTCCCCCACCTGAGGCTCCAATTCGAGAGATGAGACAGGCTATCCTTCTGTTAACTCAAATAGTAGCCACTCAGGCTCAACAACAGGGCGTGGGGATGCGGTGATGGGGGTCGCGAAAAGGGCTAGGGGAGGGAGTACGGAGAGAGACAGTACGGGAGCATTCGAGTACTCGGGACCGGATCGGAGTGCCGAGTTTCGGGGTCCCGAGCATAGAGCCGACTTCGTAGCGATGACGGGGCTACCCCAACCGCGGTGCGCGCGAATGTGACGGCCACACTCGGGGACAGTGTTACTTAGATACAGGCGCCTGTTTTGTCTGTGGTCGGGTTGGCCATGTGATGCGCGATTGCCCGCGGAGGTATGATAGAGATCAAGCTCAGCCCGCCGGGTCAGGTCAGGGCTATGGAGTTTTGGGTCCCCGGTATAGCGGTGAGTCTAGCCAGAGGAGACCACCCGTATTACGATGCCTTCAGTGCCGTAAATTACATGCGGGGCCGTGTCGCGCGGGTACAGATGTTTGCTATGCCTGTGCCAGGACGGGTCATTTTATGCGCGACTGCCCATCTCGACATGGCGGTAGGGTTCAGCCCACGAGAGTAGTAGTTGACCCGCCGTCGTTGGTACGCCCTCCAGTGCAAAGGTCCCAGATATCAGCAGACCGTTATGGAGACCAAGAAGGTGTGCCCAGTTCCAGTGAACCCCAGCATCATACCCATGCGTTAGCTGACCGACAGGATCCTGAGCTATCCCCTGATGACGTACCAGGTATATTACTAGTATTTTTCTATAATATATATGTATCGACTAATTTAGGTTTTACAATGTTATATATATATATATCGCGCCTTATATTACTGAGCGTATTGGGTTGAAACCCGAGCCAAATCAAACGAGTGGGATGTCTCCGCCACCAGTGCGAATTTAGAAACCCCGGATAAGCGCTAACTGTATGTGTGAATGGTGGTGCATAGTGAAGATTTGAACAGGGTGAATAGAATGGCTAGGGAAGTGAAGATAAGAGTGGGACCCGTCGTGAGGACTTTTTAGAAGTGGTTGGAAACTCGATAGAAGTCGGGTAGGTTGGGACGGATTAGACTAGCATAAAGGAGAGACGGACATGTTAGACCTAAGATGGACTAGGACAATTCAAGTTTCAATAAGGAGGACTCATTAACTCAGGGCCAGTGTTCGGAGCGAAACTAATTGGCTCACGGCCTACAAGTAGTCTGGGCTTCCAAAATGGATGTGTTAAGCGATGTATGAGTCATCTATGGAGGAGACCTCCCCAAGTGTCACAATACACTATAAGGCCAGTTTAACATTCGAGGACGAATGTTCTAAAGGGGGGGAGGATGTTATATCCCGCATTTTTGTGCAATCGGATAATTCAAGACAATTGCGGGAGGACGACAAGCAAGGCCCTATTTTATTTTGTTAAGCATATGAATGGCTTATGAAGCATTTAGAAGCGGAATTATTAAGAAAGGTCAAGGGCATAAAGGAAAATTCGCAATACGTCTCGTGGAATTATGGAGGAAGACGAAGGGTAAATTTGGAACTTGGAAAATAATTTTTTATGAATTGGATGACAAAAAAAAAGTGGGCTTGTGTTGGATTGGGCCATGTTGGCCGTCCAACACCTTCTTGATGGGCCAAGCCCATATGAGAATTATGCCATGAGCTAAAAGATGACTTAATGGTCATCTTATCCCATAATTTTCTAGAGAATTCAAGAGAATTAAAGAGCAAGAAAGAAGGAGAAAACTCCCTAAGGCCATTCGGCCCTTTGAAGAAAAAAAAGAGAGAAACCGAAGAAAAAAAAAAAGAGAAAGAGAAGGAGAGAAAGCTTTCAACTTGTTCCTCCTAGCTAAACAATTCATTAAAAGGTTCTTGGCAAGTTGAAGGGGTTGTTGGAGCAAGAATAACTCATATTCATATAAGTTGGAAATCTCTAACCAAGTGAAGAATTGAAGAAAAGGTAAGGTTTGGCTCTTCTTGCATGTTATGGATAATTTTGCATGTGTAGTGTGTAAGAAAATGGATGGAATTCATGGAAGAGTATGAATATAAGGGTGTGGCCGTGTATGTATATATGTGTGTGTAGGGATTATGTGCCAACTATTTTGTTTAGTGTTTGGTTGTTATTGTTGTGAATGTTATGTTGATAATGGAAGTTGAATGATTTTGGAAAGGTTGTAGTTGTGTATGTAGGAAGGTGGCCGTATGGTATGTTGTATGTATAGCCGTGTATAGGTGTTGAGTGGTGAAAGAAGATGAGCCAATTTTATTTAGTATTTTGGTTGTTGTTGTGTTGTGAATACTATGTTGCTAATGAATGCCTAATAATCTTGTGAAGTTGTAGAAATTGGAGACTTGTGATTGAGGTAATTAAATTGAATATTATGTTCTTGAATGTATGGAAGATTATGAGACTAGTATGATATTGTTGGTATATGAATTATTAGGTTGTTGTTGTTTTCATTGGAGTTGGAAGGTTTTGAAGGAAGTAGTATATTGATTAAGTTGTTAGAATGTATCTTGGATTGAAATTGGAAATTGTTAATATGGTTGTGATATTATGATTGATGGTTTGGCCGGGTTGAATTCCCGGATTGTTGTTGATGAGAATTGGCTAAGATGATTTTGGGGAATGATGTATTTACGAGAGGAAGTGCTTTGCCGAAATTTCGGTAGCCAAGTATTGTTTTAAGAATTCAATTTAAAGGCACTAATCATGTTTGGTAAACATGACCAATTTGTAGATTCTTACGGCGAAGTTGGAGCTTGAATTTGGAGTAGCATAAGGAGCGAAAAGAGGTATGTAAGACTTTATTTCCTTTCTTTGGCATGTCTTAGACGTGTAGGCTTGATTTCGCGCCTCGGGGACTTTTCTAACTCTAGAAATCCGTGATTGAAATTAACTACTATTCATTCAAGTAGAATTGAATTAGAACTTGCAAAAATGTTGGAAAAACTTCTTGAACATCCGTAACTTACACAAATAGGACTCGATTACCCTAAGACCCTTCCAAGTGACGCCATGAATTGTAATATACGTAAATTTGATATGCCGCCTCATTTGACTCGAGGTGGGCCCACTATTCCCGAATTCTTTCCTATGGTCCCCTTTGACTTATTTTCATTCTATAGTTAAGGAAAGTTTTTGGTTATTATTTTAACTACTAAATCATAGTTGTTTTAACTAATCCCTCGATTCCAAAACATGATTTTCCTTCCTAAAAGTTTACAAATGTTTTCTAAAATATTCATTTTTCTCCAAAAACTAAGTTTTACAATGTTGCAAGTCTTAATGACTAAGACGACGACTATGGCTCTATGATGAAGAATGATGATTCTATGATTAAAGGTTCCAAGTCTATGATTCCAGTGCCGAGACGAGAACGTTAAACTAGTTCTTGAATCCTCGACCCTACTCATGGATAATGTTTTCCTTTAAAGATTCCAAGTATACAAAACGATGCTCTATGATCCTGTTCTATACTTTCTCATGATATTGCTCTTCACCAATAGTCTCGCCTTATATTAATCATCCCTTCAAGGTGAGGTAAGCGCCCTTAATTATTCTATAATATAATCGGAGGTTCCCGACCTTACGTCACTCCGATAGAGACATGATTTTTCTTGGGCTCTCCAGAGATGCTTATATAATCTATGAATATGAAAAATGTATTTGTACATGGGGTATTTAGGGATACTTGGGAATTGGGAAGGAAACTATGTTTCATTGCCACCTGGTCGGGCTTATCATCCCGACGCGGGATGCCCGGACGCGGGATTTATGGGCGAGCCGATGTATTCGGTGCTATGTGGGCGAGCCGACATTGTTCGGTGCTATGACACTACGAATACTATGCTATGATACTATGACATACTATGCTATGCTATGACTTACTATGCTATGATATACTACGCTATGCTATGATACTATGACATACTATGCTATGCTATGACACTATGATATACTACGCTATGCTATAATACTATGATACACTATGACATGACATAAATTCTATTTTCTATGTCTATGAAAAGAAATACTCTTTTTCTAAAACGGAAAAACAAGCATGCATGGTATCCGGCCCGAAAGGGGTGTTTCTATGCACAGGTTACTTTCTTGTCTTAGTATATATATCCATGACCCCATGATATTGTTATTCATAATCTATGCTCTTGTTTATGTTATTTTCCATGTCTTACATACTCGGTACACTATTCGTACTGACGCCCCTTCATGTGGGCGCTGCGTTTCATGCCGCGCAGGTGGCGACAATGGATCGATTCCTAGGAGTTCCTCGGCGAAGATCTTTGCGGCGCTCCGGTTGTTTCGGAGCCCCGGTTCCTTGGTACTACTTTTGTGTATATATTCGGGCACGGCGTAGTTGTTCGGCCCTTCCTATGTATATTGTGTACTATGTTTAGAGGCTCGTAGACATATATATGTACGGTAGCTATCTTGTACTTCGATTGTCCCCGTCGTTTGTATAGTATGATCGCAAAGCTTATTAGCCTATGTTCATAATTGTGTCTTGTTTATGTTAATGTTTTCATTTCATTTACGATTGATGTTTACTATTCATTTCATAGTATCATCCCTTTGAATTGATATGATCATTTTTTATTCTTTGGGTAAGGCAATAAGATGAATTTAGTAGAATATAGGTAGTAAGAATTTCATAATAATTCTACCCTCAAACCTGGAAGTACGTCCTCCTGAGTCTAGTAAAATACAATTTTGATAACTTTTATGAAAGACTAAGGCTAATAACTGGATTGTAGTGAATGGATCAGTGACTTATGATATGATTGAAATTGATACTTATGGATTGAGTTTGTGTTGACATGATTGTGATATTAAGCCGGAAGCGGCTGCCCGAAGGGGCCATCATTATGAAGCCGGAAGCGGCTGCCCGAAGGGGCCATCATTATTATGCCGAAGCGGCCGTCCGAAGGGACTATTGTGATACTAGCCGGAAGCGGCTGTCCGAAGCGACCATTCTATTAACATGTCGGAAGCGGCATGTGTGTTAGATTGCATTATTTACTTAAAGATTGTGTTGAGACTTCGTGTGCACATTTATGTTTCTTCCAGCGAAGGCTGCAGGTGTTGAGTTAGATTGTGATTTCTTCTCTCCTAAGTCAAGTTATGATTATGACTTGTTACCACCTTACATACTCGACATTGTCCGTCATCGACGTCCTTTTTTTTTCTGGGACGCCGCGTTCATGCCCGACCCCGCATTGTTTGACAAGTTAAGTGTATAGCTAGGATGCTTGGACGTCAGCTGGGATTGGCAGGTTCCACCTAATTCTAGAGCTGTGTTGAGTCATGTATAGATATGCATGATTATAGGTAGGTCGTGACTCCGTCTCGACTCATAATGTTGGCTTTACTTCTTAGAGACTTCTGCAGACAGTGTCCTGTGGTATGTTTGTCGAGATGTCGACAAAGTGATGTCAGTTGAGTCATTGAAAACTTTAAAAGAGTATGTATTTTAGATGATTTCCATTTGGAAGAGTTTTATGTTCTTAAAGTTTTTGAAATGACAGGTTTTGATAGAGCGCATGTCTGAGGGTTCGTTCGACTCTGATGAGAGTCGGGTGCCCATCATGCCCTATCAGGATTGGGGTATGACAGTCTGTATCTGTGAAGCTGTGTCTAGTGGTGTTTTCTCCTTGTACAGCCTGATCACCTGCATGACTGATAGACTCCCAGGACATTTATAGGTGTTTCTGATTCTTCTTGATTCTAGATTGTGCTATAGAGCTTGAAATCCTTTTAGGATCATTCTAATGCGTTCGTTAACTCGTGCCTGGCAGAAATGGCCCTAACTCGATCTGGAACTGGTAACCAAAGGCACGCCACATGAATTTCTAATAGAAATCTTCCTGGTGCAAATGTTGGTAATGGTAATAATGCTGGAAATAATAATGCTGGAAATCAAGCATCACCTCAAGCACCGCCTGCTCCTGCTGTTCCTGTTGCCGGTGTGCCTGAGATTGGTATGATGCAAACTGCTATTAAAATGTTGACTGCATTGGTTGCGGCTCAAAGAACAATGTGGTGGTGCAGGACCTCATGGTGGTGGAAGACTTAAGCAATTCCTAGACTTGAAGTCACTAGAGTTCTTCGAGTCCCAAGAGGTGGATGACGCCCAACACTTTTTAGATGAGACATTCAAGGCATTGAGGGCAATGGATGCCCATAATCCTGAAGCTGTGAGGCTTGCTTCTTATCAGTTGATGGATGTTGCTCCCGCATGGTTTGAGATATGAGAGTCAGAGAGGGGTGATACTGCTTTAGCTCCGACGTGGGCTGAATTTGAAGAGGCGTTCATGGAAAGGTTTTTGTCTGATGAGAAAAGATTTGCTATGGCTAAAAAGTTTGAAAAGCTTGAACAGGGTAGCAAGCCAGTTCGTGAGTATAGTTTGGAGTTCACCCATTTGTCAAAGTATGCTTTATACATGATTCCGAAGTCGAAAAGCATAAGTTGACTCATTTTGTGAAAGGCTTAGTACCACGTATCAAGTCTGCGTACGTGTCGCTACTATGTCTCCTACTTGTACATTTTCATCTTTGGTTGGGTTCGCTGAGCAACAAGAGAATTGGAAGGGCGAAGAGATGCTTGAAAGGGAACAAAGTAAGAAGGCCCGATCTACGGGTGGTTTCATTAGTTCTATGATAGAGGGCAACGGAAAGGAAATTCTGCACCTCAACAGTTTGTTTCTCAGTCTAACATGGGCGTTCCATCTGGTGGACAAGGTCAGAGGAACAATGATCAGAACAGATATTCGCAAGGTAGTAACCGGCAAATATTTAGATGGGAGGATTGTGTTTGTCACTATTGTGGGATTAGGGGTCATATCAAGAATGATTGTAGGAAGTGGCTTCATGAATTGGGTAACTCTTCAGGCCAAAGGAATAATCCGTCTGATGTTAATGCTAACAACACCCCTAATGCTCGTGGTAATGGGGTTGGTAAACTGGTTGCTAACACTACTAATGGGGGACAAGCTCGACTTTATGGTTTTACTCGTAAGGAGAAGGCAGAAGATCTTGATGCCAGGGTCACAGGTATTCTTACTATATGTTCTTTTGAAGTGTATTCGCTGATCGATTCGAGTTCGACTCTTTCTTATATAACTCAGTATCTTGCCCTTGATTTTTGTGTGGAAGTCGAACAATTGTTGACACCCTTTTTCTATGAAAACCCATACGTCCTTGTTATCGCTTCTATAATGTATAGAGACTGCATCGTTGTAGTTAAGGGCTATGAGATTACTTTTGATGTGTTTGAATTAGAAATGATGAACTTTGATGTGATTTTTCGGGAGAGACTAGCTTTCCGAGTGTTATGAAACTCTGGATTGTCAATCAGAAATAGTTACGCTTGAATTTGCTGAGGGACTCGTTATAGAGTGAAAAAGTGATATTGCTAAAACCTCGGGTAGACTTATGTCGTATCTTAAGACTTGCAGGATGAACTTGAAGGGGCGTAGTTCTATCTAGTTGCTGTAGTGTCACTCAAGCCGTGTTACCTTCATTTATTCCCTACTGCAGATATGTGTTGAACCTTTCGACTATGTATTCCCTGTGAAAGTTTAGATTAGAGGTATGAATCCCTCGTCCATGTGTTTAGGCTTGAATGATGTATTCATTATGTGGTTAGTCATATGTTACCTCTGAGAATGATCCTCTTTACTAAAGAACTCTAGAAATTTTGAAATTTGAGGTTTAGTGAAAAATCTTAAGCCATGACTTTCATTCGGGGACGAATGATCTTAAGGGGGGGATAATGTAACACTCCGTAAATTCGGGTTAGGTGTGAAAGTGTATAATGGGTGCAAATGTGATATTTTAACTATATGAATCCTTTCGGGATGAATTTGGGTGAAAGATAGTCGTTATAGAATCAAACCAAGTAGTGAAGTTCGTAAGAGTTCTTAAAATCGCCTAAGTTTTGTTGACCTGTCTTGTAGGCCAATTTCGTGAAATTCCGTTGCGAATATGGGAAAACTTCCTATAATAGAAGTTGTAGAAATTTGAAATACCTTTCCAAAGGTATAAAGTGGAGCTTAAACAGACTTGTGAGGAAAAAGTTATGGCCATTTTACTAACCTGCGTTTCGCGGGATCATCGTGCGGTTCAATCCTGCGAATCCCAGGATGAACACCACAAATCATGCCCCTCTGACACATCATGCAGTAGGTCTGTGTTTCATGGGTCAAACGTGCGATTCGCAGGATGCGTCACGCGCCTTGCTCGACTATAAAAACCCCTGTAACGTGAAATTTTCTTAAACCTTCATTCTACTTCATCTTTGGCTGATTTTTTGAGAAGAAATAAGCCTAGGGCTTCCCCAAAACATATATGGTAAGTCTAGGGTTTGATCAATTCCTATCATTACTACATCAGTCTAAGCTTAATTCATTACTCTCAAACACTAGTTCATCTTTTCAAACCCTAGATTCCTGAAAGCGAAAGAAAGAGAAGAAGAAAGGAACATTGGAGACTTTGATATTCCTTCAAAAAGGTATGATCCTTGATGTTTCTGATGTTATTGAAAGGGTTTAGACTAGTGTAGGTTTTCCTAGGGGATTATAATCCATGAATGTGTCACGACCCAACTAGGGGCCGCGACGAGTACCCGATACTTGTACCGGGCACCCCCTTGTCATATGTCTTATTCCTGTTACTAAGTGGGCCGTATGAACACTGGCACTTTTTTTTCTTTATAACACCGCCTATAATAGCATACATGTAAACGAGTAGTAGTATTCAACTGTACTGACATATCACACGGCGACAAAGACAACTAGGCTGTGAAACATCTGACTGTACATATCTGTCTACGAGCCTCTAAACAAAATACATGTAATTACAAGTAGCTGACTTCGCTGAGTTCAAATATATACATAAGTGTTATATCCCGTGTTTTGAACAACGGGACAACTTGTGTGAATTATGAGAAGTTAGGGGCAAGGCTATCCCGAGAGACTTTTGCTTGTTTTAATACTTGAATTGTGTATGATTTCCATGTCTTGAAAATGTTAAAACAACACTTGGAGGAATTTTCCATAATTAGTAAGTGAGCTATTTTGGGTAAGTTGAAAATTCAAATTTTTTATTTAATAAGGCAAGGTGGCCGGCCACTCCTTAGTGGGCCATGGTCACATGGATCACATGGTAATTTATATAAGATGACCAAGTCATCTTCTACACTTAGTCATTTTTCTAGAGAAATCAAGAACCAAATTGAAGAACCACAAAATAGGGGCATTCGGCCAACCCCAAGGAAAAGCAAGACTAATTTTCTTCCATCAAAAAAATAAATTCCTCAAGCAAAGTTGCTAATTCAAGGGTGCTAAACAACGTGGTGTTGTTGTTTCGGAGAATAATCCGCTCGTTCCCTCTAGCGACCAATTTTGGTCAAGTTAAGAAGTGAAGGAAAGGAGGTGAGTTTTAATCTTGTTTTGTGTGTTAGGAATGATTTATATGTGTTGCTTTGTATGCTAAAAAGGAAGAAATTCATGCTAGGTTTAATGTTGAAGTTGGGCCGTGTATAGTAGGTGTGGCCGTGTGTGTATGTGTTGTGTATAAGTCTTGTATTAATGTTGGTTAGCATGTTTTAATTGTTGTGGTGTGAAGAAAGGAATGAGAATCATCTTGATGTGCAAACATGGTGTTGGCCGAATGGCCTTTATTGGTGTAATTGTGATTGAATAATCGTCGTTAGTATTTTTGTTATCGTCGTTGGGGATTCTATAATGAAAAATGCAAGTTTGACGACTTGGAATAATGTTATGTTGGTTGTAGGATGATTTGAGAATTTATGAGAATTTTATGTAATTTTTACATTTATGAATATTGCATTGTTAACGTGTAGATTAATGATGTAAAGTATGAATTTGGAAGAGAAGAATGTAATTGATGTTGTTCTCGGGTTTGGGGACCATTTCGGGTTCAATGGTACAATATTTGGAATGTTGGAAAAATCGTGTGAATCGCTTAAAGTGTCGTCGCATATGGTTTGAATGGGTTGGGATTAATAGTTGAACGCATGAGCGTTAATGTCGATTTGGTTTCATGAGGTTAGTTGATTATATTGGAATACCTCTAAGTATGTAGCAAAATATGTATAATGTTGGAATATGTTGAAATTGTATATTAGTGTTGGAACGTATTGTGAATCGACTATTATTGTTGTGGTTTGGTTTCTTGTTGGGTTGTTGTTGAAACTAGCCGAGTTGAAATCTCGGGGTTGGTGCATTTACGAGAGGAAATGCTTTGCCGAAATTTCTATAGAATCTAATGTTCGTTTGGAATTGGATGTCTAAATATGTTTGGCTAATGTTAATGTACCTTGCGTTATGTAGATCTTGGAGTTGCCGAGGGTTGAGGCTAGGTTTGTATTGCGGTTGACTAAGGTATGTAAGGCATCGCTTTCTTTCATCTGGCATGTCCTAGTGCTATTAGGCTAAGGCCCGTGTCTCGGGCTATTCCGTTCGTAAACCCGAGCTTAAATACGCACTTATTTGATCCTAAAGGTTGATTCATTATTGTGTTCAAAGTAAGGTTCTTAAGCTTTCAATGAATGAGTTTTCAAAGACTTATGAAAATCTTGACTACAAAAGAGGTCCCGAACTTCAAACGTCCGTAACTTTTGTATACGACCTCGAAACGCCCCAAAACATAATATGTAAGTTCATAAGGCATAACTCTCCCCTACCCCTCGTAGTCGGGCTCGGATGGGGGTCGGCACCCGTCCGTGGGGCCCGCGGCCTTTTTATGCCACCTTTATGGATTTTTCGAAGAATTTAATATTTTCTTCATTATGATTTTCTCGTAAGGATTTCTTATTTACTTAAAGAGTACTGTTTATGATTTTGATGCATATGATTACTCACGACTCTGCTCGTGCTTATGGTTACTGCTTCGTTCACCGGATCCCGGGCCGGTTATGATTCGTGCGCATTATGATAAGTTCCGGTGTGATGCTGTGTTACGGTTCACCGAGCTCCTCGCTAGAGAGCCGGGTCCGTTTATGTGTGGTGTTATCTCGTGTTTGGTGTTATGGTTGGCTATGATATGTTACGGGGATATGTCGGGTTACGGAGATATGAAACTTTCTGGTGTGATGCTGTGGTATAGCGCCATCGACAGGCGGGCGACCATCGTTCTAAGAGCCTTTGCATGATTTTAATTTTAATAAATAATTTGACATTTTGTAAATCATATTTATTTTCTAAACGTATGTTATTATGTTTCTGTAATCCTGCTTTACATACTCAGTACCTATTTCGTACTGACCCCCTTTCTTCGGGGGCTGCGTTTCATGCCCGCAGGTACTGACGTACAGTTTGAGGATCCACCTGCTTAGGCCATCTATTCCGCTTTCTGGGAGTGCTCCTTCTTCCGGAGCTTATATATTTTGGTATATATTTTCTTCTGATGCATATGTACATTATTATTCAGGGGTACGACGGGGCCCTGTCCCGTCATATGATCTCGTTATTCTGCTTAGAGGTCTGTGGATATGTACGTGGGTTATGGCTATGTCTATACAGTATATGTGTATGTGGCACAGTATATGTGTATGTGATATGTTCCGAGCGGTTCATCCGCCACGGCGCCTTGTCGGCTCGCCATATATGTTCATATGGATATGTTGGCCCTGTGTGGCCTTTGCTGGTATTTTCTGAGTGCAGGTTAACTTTGGTTAGTCAGTAAAACAGAGGAAACTCTGCCCAAATTTTTGTGTAAATATTTGAGTTACTATTTTTGGTCTTTGGTACGTACGGGTGCCCAAGTCGGGCACTAGTCACGGCCTACGGGATTGGGTCGTGACAAAAGTGGTATCAGAGCGGTTCGTCCTCGGAATGTCCACAGACCGTGTCTAGTAGAGTCCTGTTTATCGGTGTGTTGTGCACCACATCTATAAACGGGAGGCTACAGGACATTTAGGATACTGTCTTTCTTTCTGATCTTAGATCGTGCGATAGAGCGGTGTTATTAGGATGATTTCTGTTCTAATAAGCTGTTGTGTTTTCAGCGATGCCTCCGAGAAAGGCGACGGTTGCCCAGAAGGGCAAGTCTACTGCTGTGGGAGAGACTAGTAGGGCCCGAGAGTTACTGTGGCCCGTGCTCGCCCGAGTCGGAGATTGTGCCCCGGTCGGCCGGTTCGGCCACCCCATCACCATCGAGAGGGCACGGAGCGACGCCAGCCAGCCGGCAGGGACAGGCGGCGGCTCCACCGCCCGCACCTGAGGTTCGAGTGCCCGAGCCTCCGCCTCCGCACTCGGGGCGGAGGACAGGCCACGAGAGAGATGCGGCGTACGCCGCGACCGGTTAGGGCCTCCGAGACCGAGTCGGTGGAGCTGCGCGTCACATAGGCCGCACGATATCGCGACCCAACCGGTATGAGTCTTGGGAGCGTCCCGTGCGAGGCGCGGCCCCACCGTATGGGATGAGTTCGTGGAGGCTTTCCTCGCACATTTTCTACCCCCGAGAGACCGTACGAGCCAGGGTACACAAGGTTTATACATTTGAAGCGCCGCGGGCAGAGCGTCCGAGAGTACACCCCGAGTTTGATTCTTTAGCCGATACGCCCTCATATCAGGCAAATATGGATGACGGGGTACATCGGTATATTATGGGGGACGGATGATTACTTGATCGACAATTTTGTATGTCGATGGCACGCTCGGCGGGCACGGACGTGCACGGGTACGGGCTTATGCCCGGGGTATGGAGGAGTTCGTGGAAGGCGCCGGCTCGACACATATGATAGGCGCCGGCCAGAGGGGCGATCGGCGGGTGTCCGGGGACTCGAGGCGGATGCATCGGAGCGGTTGCAAGGCGATATTCCTCCCGGCCAGCCGGAGTACCCCCAGCCTACACCGGGGAGAGACGATTCTTTATTCGGGAGCGGGCCGGGGCTCCGGGCTTCGTGGCTCACGGACGGGCGAAGTACCGGTCGGTCCGGAGCCACCTGACCTCCATGTTCTTACTGTGGGAGATCCCACCCTGGAGAGTGCTATCGGGCTACAGGCGCTTGTTTTATTTGTGGCCGTCAGGGCCACCTCATGCGAGATTGCCCGCGTGGAGGTAGTGCAGGTGATGTGGCGCAGCCTACAGGTTCAGGTGCTGGTTCATCTTCATCATCCGTGGCTATGCGCCCTGCGGGGCGAGGTATGCCAGCACCGGCAGGTCGCGGCAGAGGCCGTGGTGGAGCAGCCAGTTCTAGCGGTCCTTCGAACCGCATATATGCTCTAGCCAGCCGTCAGGACCAGGAGGCATCCCCTAACGTGGTTACAGGTACATTATTGGTTTTCTCTCGAGCTGTATATGCATTGATTGATCCTAGTTCCACCTTATCATATATTTGTCCTCTTATTGCTGATAAAATTGGGATTAAATCTGAACCAATAGAGCCATTTGAGGTAGCCACTCCGGTAGGGGATTCTATCGTAGCCAGACAGGTATATAGAGATTGTTCGATAATTGTTTGTGATCGTTGTACAAAAGCAGATTTGATAGAGCTAGACATGATTGAATTCGATGTTATTATGGGTATGGACTGGTTGGCTTCATGTTATGCCAGCGTTGACTGTCAAAAGAAAATGGTCCGCTTCCAATTCCCAGGTGAACCGGTTATAGAATGGGCAGGTAATACAGCCACGCCGAGGGGTAAGTTTATTTCATACCTCAAGGCGAGAAAAATGATTAGAAAAGGTTATATCTACCATCTGGTTCGCGTGCATGATCTCAAAGCTGAAGCGCCTACTATTCAGTCCGTCCCAGTGGTTAATGAATTCCTTGATGTATTTCCAGACGAGCTTCCAGGTCTTCCTCCTGAACGGGAGATAGAATTCACTATAGATCTGTTGCCAGACACCCAGCCCATATCTATTCCCCCGTACAGAATGGCACCGGCAGAACTGAAAGAATTAAAAGAGCAGCTGAGAGATCTGTTGGAGAAGGGCTTTATCCGACCCAGCACGTCACCCTGGGGAGCACCGGTATTATTTGTGAGAAAGAAAGACGGATCGCTGCGGATGTGTATCGATTATCGGCAGCTAAACAAGGTAACTATAAAGAATAAATACCCCCTCCCCAGGATTGACGATTTGTTTGATCAGTTGCAGGGAGCTAAATGCTTCTCAAAGATAGATCTGCGGTCGGGTTATCATCAGGTGCGAGTGCGGGAGGCAGATATTCCCAAGACAGCATTCAGGACCCGGTACGGGCATTATGAATTCAGAGTTATGTCATTCGGGCTGACGAATGCTCCAGCGGTATTCATGGATCTTATGAATCGGGTATTCAGGCCGTTCTTGGATCTGTTCGTGATTGTATTTATTGATGATATTCTGGTCTACTCTCGATCAGAAGATGAACACGCGGATCATTTGAGAGCGGTCCTTGGGGTACTTCGACATCAGAAGTTATATGCCAAATTTTCTAAATGTGAATTTTGGCTAACATCAGTGGCATTCTTGGGACATATTATTGGCGCGCGATGGCATCCGGTAGACACCCGTAAGATCGAAGCCGTGAAGAATTGGCCCCGGCCTACGACACCGACAGAGGTGCGTAGCTTCTTGGGATTGGCTGGTTATTACAGGAGGTTCGTGGAAAAATTTTCTTCCATTTCAGCGCCTTTAACAAGGCTAACTCAGAAGGGAGCAAAATTCCAGTGGACAGATGCCTGCGAGCGGAGCTTCCGCTTTCGAAGGAGAAAAAACCGACTACGGCTCCGGTTTGACACTTCCTGAAGGACCATACGGGTATGTTATTTATTGTGACGCTTCAGGTGTTGGACTGGGGTGTGTATTAATGCAACACGGTCGCGTCATAGCCTATGCCTCCCGACAGCTCAGAAAACATGAAAAGAATTATCCCACTCATGATTTGGAGCTCGCAAATGGTGATTCATGCCCCGAAGATGTGGAGACATTATTTATATGGCGTCCATGTTGATATCTATACGATCATAAGAGTCTCCAATATATTTTTTAAGCGAAAGAGCTTAATTTGCGGCAAAGACGGTGGTTAGAGCTGTTGAAAGATTATGATGTTGATATTCTGTACCATCCGGAAAAGCCAATGTTGTCGCAGATGCCCTCAGCCGTAAATCTATGGGCAGCTTGGCGGATGTTCCATCAGAAAAGGAAGAAATAGTCCGTGAAATTCATCGGTGGCAAGCCTTGGAGTCCGTTTGGCCGAATGCCGGAAACTTTGGGATTTCTGTTCGGGAAGTTGCTGAATCTTCTATTGTGGAAGAAATTAAACGTCGCCAATATGAAGATCCTATTCTGGTGCATTATCGAGACACAGCCCGTGAAAAAGAGAAAACTCCGTTCGAGATTTCATCGGATGGGGTGTTGTTATACAGGGGCAGATTATGTGTACCTGGGGTTGCGGATCTACGCCGACAGGTTATGGGCGAGGCTCACTATGCCCGTTATTCTGTTCACCCAGGAGCCACAAAGATGTACCATGACCTCAGATGTCTGTACTGGTGGGATGGCATGAAAAAGGATATCGCAGAATTCGTCGCTCAGTGTCCAAACTGCCAGCAGGTCAAGATTGAGCACCAGAAACCCGGTGGGCTACTACAGGAAATGGAGATACCGACGTGGAAGTGGGAAATAATTAATATGGACTTCATCGCAGGTTTGCCCCGCACTCCACGGAGGTATGATTCTATCTGGGTTATCGTTGATCGGTTGACAAAATCAGCCCATTTCCTCCCAGTCAGGACCACCTATTCAGCTGAGGATTATGCCAGACTATATATTAAGGAGATAGTGAGGCTTCATGGAGTTCCCGTATCTATTATTTCTGACAGAGGCGCTCAGTTTACAGCAAATTTCTGGAGGTCTTTTCAGGAGGGATTGGGGACCCAGGTAAGTCTCAGCACAGCATTTCATCCTCAGTCTGACGGACAGGCCGAGCGTACTATCCAGACACTCGAAGATATGTTGCGAGCCTGTGTTATCGATTTCGAGGGTAGGCCGGGATGATCATTTGCCGGTGGTGGAATTTGCCTATAATAATAGCTACCACTCCAGTATCCAGATGGCCCCGTACGAGGCGTTATATGGCAGAAAATGCAGATCACCGATCGGCTGGTTCGATATTGGCGAAACTAAATTAATTGGTCCAGATGTGATCCAGCAGGCGGTGGATAAAGTGAAATTGATCCGTGAAAGACTATTAGCGGCCCAGAGTCGACAAAAGTCTTATGCAGATAATCGACGTCGGCCCTTGGAATTCCAGGTCGGTGATTGGGTATTCCTGAAGGTATCGCCTATGAAAGGTGTCATGAGATTTGGCAGGAAAGGGAAACTCAGTCCAAGATATATCGGGCCTTATCAGATTATTCGAAAAATAGGCAAAGTTGCCTATGAACTGGATTTGCCAGCTGATTTGGGACCAGTGCATCCGGTATTCCATGTTTCTATGCTCCGTAAATGTATTGGCGACCCTTCCAGAATATTTCCTGTGGATGATGTCCAGGTCACGGAGGAGCTGTCCTACGAAGAGCAGCCTATAGCTATATTGGATCGGCAGTTAAGAAGGTTGCGGAACAAAGAAGTAGCCTCCGTTAAGGTGCGGTGGCGGAACAACAATCGGGAGGAAGTGACCTGGGAAGCTGAGGAGCTGATGAAGAAGAAGTATCCTCACTTATTTCTAGTACCCACAGGTAATTTAAATTTCTTTCTTAGTTATGCTGATTAACGAATGGTGTGTGTGATAACTATAAAAGAACTCCCCCAAACTTATTTATAAGACTCGTAAGGTTAATCTAACATTCGAGGACGAATGTTCTAAAGGGGGGGAGGATGTTATATCCCGTGTTTTGAACAACGGGACAACTTGTGTGAATTATGAGAAGTTAGGGGCAAGGCTATCCCGAGAGACTTTTGCTTGTTTTAATACTTGAATTGTGTATGATTTCCATGTCTTGAAAATGTTAAAACAACACTTGGAGGAATTTTCCATAATTAGTAAGTGAGCTATTTTGGGTAAGTTGAAAATTCAAATTTTTTATTTAATAAGGCAAGGTGGCCGGCCACTCCTTAGTGGGCCATGGCCACATGGATCACATGGTAATTTATATAAGATGACCAAGTCATCTTCTACACTTAGTCATTTTTCTAGAGAAATCAAGAACCAAATTGAAGAACCACAAAATAGGGGCATTCGGCCAACCCCAAGGAAAAGCAAGACTAATTTTCTTCCATCAAAAAAATAAATTCCTCAAGCAAAGTTGCTAATTCAAGGGTGTTAAACAACGTGGTGTTGTTGTTTCGGAGAATAATCCGCTCGTTCCCTCTAGCGACCAATTTTGGTCAAGTTAAGAAGTGAAGGAAAGGAGGTGAGTTTTAATCTTGTTTTGTGTGTTAGGAATGATTTATATGTGTTCTTTGTATGCTAAAAAGGAAGAAATTCATGCTAGGTTTAATGTTGAAGTTGGGCCGTGTATAGTAGGTGTGGTGATGTGTGTATGTGTTGTGTATAAGTCTTGTATTAATGTTGGTTAGCATGTTTTAATTGTTGTGGTGTGAAGAAAGGAATGAGAATCATCTTGATGTGCAAACATGGTGTTGGCCGAATGGCCTTTATTGGTGTAATTGTGATTGAATAATCGTCGTTAGTATTTTTGTTATCGTCGTTGGGGATTCTATAATGAAAAATGCAAGTTTGACGACTTGGAATAATGTTATGTTGGTTGTAGGATGATTTGAGAATTTATGAGAATTTTATGTAATTTTTACATTTATGAATATTGCATTGTTAACGTGTAGATTAATGATGTAAAGTATGAATTTGGAAGAGAAGAATGTAATTGATGTTGTTCTCGGGTTTGGGGACCATTTCGGGTTCAATGGTACAATATTTGGAATGTTGGAAAAATCGTGTGAATCGCTTAAAGTGTCGTCGCATATGGTTTGAATGGGTTGGGATTAATAGTTGAACGCATGAGCGTTGATGTCGATTTGGTTTCATGAGGTTAGTTGATTATATTGGAATACCTCTAAGTATGTAGCAAAATATGTATAATGTTGGAATATGTTGAAATTGTATATTAGTGTTGGAACGTATTGTGAATCGACTATTATTGTTGTGGTTTGGTTTCTTGTTGGGTTGTTGTTGAAACTAGCCGAGTTGAAATCTCGGGGTTGGTGCATTTACAGAGGAAATGCTGCCGAAATTTCTATAGAATCTAATGTTCGTTTGGAATTGGATGTCTAAATATGTTTGGCTAATGTTAATGTACCTTGCGTTATGTAGATCTTGGAGTTGCCGAGGGTTGAGGCTAGGTTTGTATTGCGGTTGACTAAGGTATGTAAGGCATCGCTTTCTTTCATCTGGCATGTCCTAGTGCTATTAGGCTAAGGCCCGTGTCTCGGGGCTATTCCGTTCGTAAACCCGAGCTTAAATACGCACTTATTTGATCCTAAAGGTTGATTCCTTATTGTGTTCAATATGAGGTTCTTAAGCTTTCAAATGAATGACTTTTTAAAAGACTTATGAAAATCTTGACTACAAAGAGGTCCCGAACTTCAAACGTCCGTAACTTTTGCATACGACCTCAAAACGCCCCCAAACATAATATGTAAGTTCATAAGGCATAACTCTCCCCTACCCCTCGTAGTCGGGCTCGGATGGGGGTCGGCACCCGTCCGTGGGGCCCGCGGCCTTTTTATGCCACCTTTATGGATTTTCCGAAGAATTTAATATTTTCTTCATTATGATTTTCTCGTAAGGATTTCTTATTTACTTAAAGAGTACTGTTTATGATTTTGATGCATATGATTACTCACGACTCTGCTCGTGCTTATGGTTACTGCTTCGTTCACCGGATCCCGGCCGGTTATGATTCGTGCGCATTATGATAAGTTCGGTGTGATCTTGTGTTACGGTTCACCGAGCTCCTCGCTAGAGAGCCGGGTCCGTTTATGTGTGGTGTTATGCTGTGTTTGGTGTTATGGTTGGCTATGATATGTTACGGGGATATGTCGGGTTACGGAGATATGAAACTTTCTGGTGTGATGCTGTGGTATGGCGCCATCGACAGGCGGGCGACCATCGTTCTAAGAGCCTTTGCATGATTTTAATTTTAATAAATAATTTGACATTTTGTAAATCATATTTATTTCTGTGGTATGTTATTATGTTTCGTAATCTCGCTTTACATACTCGGTACCTATTTCGTCGACCCCCTTTCTTCGGGGCGTTTCATGCCCGCAGTCGACGTACGGTTGAGGATCCACCTGCTTAGGCCATCTATTCCGCTTTCTGGGAGTGCTCCTTCTTCCGGAGCTTATATATTTTGGTATATATTTTCTTCTGATGCATATGTACATTATTATTCAGGGGTACGACGGGGCCCTGTCCCGTCATATGATTTCGTTATTCTGCTTAGAGGTCTGTGGATATGTACGTGGGTTATGGCTATGTCTGTACAGTATATGTGTATGTGGCACAGTATATGTGTATGTGATATGTTCTGAGCGGTTCATCCGCCACGGCAGCCTTGTCGGCTCGCCTATATATGTTTATATGGATATGTTGGCCCTGTGTGGCCTTTGCTGGTATTTTCTGAGTGCAGGTTAACTTTGGTTAGTCAGTAAAACAGAGGAAACTCTGCCCAAATTTTTGTGTAAATATTTGAGTTACTATTTCTGGTCTTTGGTACGTACGGGTGCCCAAGTCGGGCACTAGTCACGGCCTATGGGATTGGGTCGTGACAATAAGAGTAGTACCCAAAACAGTAGCTCCGGAACAACTGGAGCGCCTTTCAATGTACAGCTGGAAAAGCTCCTAGGAGTCGAACCCGTCAACCTGTCTACCTGCGTGGCATGAGACGCAGCCCCCAAGAAAAGGGGTCAGTACGAGCAGTGTACCGAGTATGTAAGCCATGAAAGTAACACAACAACGCATGTAACATATGAGCAATAACAATCATGTGGGTCCAAAGATCATATAACAAGATAAAAAGGATAATCTGTACCTGTAAGTGCCTCTCAGGCGGATATCATGCTTGCTTATTATATATATTTTTTTTTCAAAACGTTTCTTGTCATATACATGTGAAAATAGAACAAGTCATGTCGCCGAAATACGTCGGCTCGCCCACATGTGTCCCGCGTCCGGGCATCCCGCGTCCGGGATGGAATTACGCCAGCTGACCAGGTGGCAATGCGTCTATAGCGCAACATGTATCCAATCCCCAAAATTTCCCCATTTTCATATACATATCATATACATGTCATATACATATCATATAAGCAGCATGCATGAGAACCCAAGGAAAGTCATGTGTCTATCGGGGTGACATAAGGTCGGTAGCCCCCGACTACCTTATGGAATAACCACAGTCGCTTCGTCCCACCTTGAAGGAACAATCATTATAAGGCGAGACCATCAATGAATAGCAACACCACGAGAAAACATAAAATAAAATTATAAAGCTTTTATGAAAGAAGTAATGGAAACCGATAAGCACGTACATCGAGACTCGAGTAACGAACATAAAAACATGGTCATCATGTCCCATTGGATCATCCACGGAGATGTCGAGGCATTTCGATTTCATTTACAAAGGTTTCGGACGTTTGAACATTACTTTACCTTAAGCACAAGTTATGGATTCAATTCTATTGAATGAAAAAGGAATAAATTTAGGTGTCGTTTCCGAGGGGTAGGACTTTTCCCGAGGGTCGGATTTCGACCTATAACAACTAGGACATGCCGAAGGAAGGAGAGGTGGGCTTCACATACCTTTTCCGCTTTGTACACATCTCCAAACTCAAGCTCCAAGTTCGCCAAAATCTACAATTTGGTCACAATTACCAATTGTTAATCTCAACCAATACTTGTTTATAAACAAAATTTGGGCAGCATCTCCCCTATACGTATAACGTCCCCGAGATTCATACTCGGCCAAAAAAACAACAACCATACCATCAACAATATAAACAACATCAACAATCGACTAAAAACGCATTCTAGCGCAAATAGTCTTATTTTCCAAATAATGCAACAACTCCAAGTCCAACCTTATACTTACAACCCAATATCAATATGTTCATATTCACATACTAATTTAAGATCATTCAAACATACCAAGAGCATTCCAAGCTATATATCCAATTTCAACAATTCCGACAATTTCCATATTCAATCCAAAATTCTCATATATGCAACGAGACCATTCCAACGCACTTTCTACTTACTAATTCATCTCCAACAAGCCACTTATATTTAATTCAACTCAATTCAATTCTTTTCAAAGCAATTCAATACAATTCCATACAATTCAATATAACTCAATACAATTGAATTCACATGATATTCCAACAATACCATCAACATACTACTTACTCATAACTTTCTAATTTTTATGAGACAACAACAACATATTTCCTTCTTTCAAATTCAATCACAACAACCAAATTTCATTCCTCCAAACCATTAAATCTTTATTCTAACAACATAGAACCTACCATAACAACAATTTCCATTCTACATAAAATCAATTCACCACACCCATACCACTACCTACTATTCGGCCAACCCTCCATATGCATGTTTTTCATGGACTTCCATATTCTCTATACACTACAACATAAAATTAACTCAATCTTTCATGCAACACACAACACACAACATACACACACTCACGGCACTACACACCTACACTTCCATCACATGAATCTCATCCATTTTCATGCACACAACATACTCAAACATCCACAACACATAAGAAAAGAATTAAACCTTACCTTTTTCCTCACTTCTTCACTTGACTTAAGTTGGCAACTTGTATGAGTACAAGTTCTTCTTGTTCCACAAATCACTTCACCTTACTAAGGACTCTTCAAGGGATTGTTTGGCTATGAAGAAACAAGTTGGAACCTCTCTCTTTCTCTTTCTTTTTTTTTTCGGTTTTTCTCTCTTCTTTTTTTTTCTTCAAGGCCGAATGGCCATTCCTTTTTTTTTCTCTCTTTCTTGCTTTCCAACTCTTGAGAATTCTAGAGAAATAAGATGAATGAATCATCTTTCCCCCTATATATATATATAGTCTCTTCCAATAGCAAGCAACCATATTGCCCCTTAACTTGGCTTGATTTAATTTGGCCAAGTTTTGAAAGTGGGGTCCATGGCCAAGTGGCCCCCTTTCTTGAAAATTCTAGCAAATTTTTCTCATTTCATGAAAAATATTTCCCTTAGTTCCAAATTTGCCCCTAGCCTTTCTCCGTATTTTCATGAGTCGTTTTGCAAATTTACCTTTTTACCCCTGGCCTTTCTTAATATTCCAACTATACAATTTTCCATACGCAACTTGTGTCGCTTGCCTTGACTTACCCGAGGGTACAAAATACGGAATGTAACATCCTCCCCCCCTTTAGAACATTCGTCCTCGAATGTTGAATTGACCTTATTGGGTGTTACCACATTTCGGGGAGGTTTCCCTTAGGGTTGTCGTACGCAATCACTTAATACGTCCGTTCAGATGCTTGGTAGACTTGTACTTTCTTGTTATACCATCTTTCATAGGACGCCGTCTCAGTTGTCCCTTTTTATCTCTATATTTGCGTCGTACCGCACCCGTCGTCAACTTGTTCTACGCCTTCTTTTGTAGTTGCTCGTTGTGCCAACATGTCCCAAATTCTTGTTACCCTCTCATTCGCAACATTTCCAACCACTATTTAAACCTACCCTGATTCTAGAACTGTGCTATACCTGTTTCCTTTTCACCGGCCCAGTCTAACTCGGTCTACGCAACCTCTATTATGTCTCCCGTCATCCCATATACTCTAATATCATCTAGGTTACCCTAACTTCACATTTGTCTTCTATCTCTATACTTATGAAATTTTTGGGATACTTCCCAGGGGGTCACCCATCATGGAATTGCTCCCATTCCAGCACGCTTAACCCTGAAACGTTAACGTATTCTGGTATCTTAATGCTAATATATACGCATCCACTCCCCCGCACGGGCTTTGTCACGTAATCCAGGGCAGATTAGAGTACTAGTCACTTTCGACCCGCCTTCGGAACGTACTTTTCTCTTAATTACTATTTTAGCCCTCTCGGCCCTTAATACTCACTTCTTGTCTATGCGTATAACTACCTTTCGTCCAGGATTTTCGGATTTTTCATCAGCAATATAAAGAATGACACATGACGGTATAGAGTCTAGATCGATCACATATGTGCTTTATAAAGGGATGCCAATAGGGTACCTGTAGCTGCGTCCTGGGAGGGCTCAGGATCCCGCTTGTCTCGTAAGTGCAAATATGCGGTTCGGGGACCGCTTTGTCTGGGTGCCCTCCTCTGCCTCGACCACGACCGGTTGGGGCCTGGGACGTCTGTCCGGGAGGGCGCACGGTCGACGACGAACCAATGGCGGATCCGGCGGGCTGAGTCTGGTCTCTCCCGGTCCTCCGTGGGCAGTCGCGCATCAAGTGGTCAGTCTGACCACAGACAAAACAAGCACCTGTGTCAAGGTAGCACTGCCCAGAATGTAGCTTGCCACACCGAGTGCATCGCGGTGGGGGTGGCCCTGTCCTATTTGACTCAGCTCTATGCTGGGACCCTGATGCTCGGGCACCCTGATCCGGTTCTGGATACCTGGAATGCTGCGGTGCCTGTCCACCTCTATATTCACTTCTGGCCCCAAAAGATCTGGCTCTTTTAGCCCTATCCGAATCACGCTCGCCCTCCGTTGCGTCTTGCTCCTCCGAGTTTTTGGGCGTGGGCACGAATGCGAGCGATAGTCATCCGTCCCGGAGTGAAGGCATGTCAAGCGGTCTTTAGCTAAATGTGGCCCTAGCCCTCTTACATAATGGTGCACACGATCCCCCATATCCGCTACCATGGGGGGGCGTGCACAGCTAACGAGTCAAAACGGAGGCTGTATTCCCGAGCACTCATATTTCCTGTCGAGATTCAAGAACATATCGGCTCGGGCCGTCGAACCTACGGTGGCGGGTAATGTCGCGAAAATGCCTCGGTGAACTCTCGCCGGACGGGGGAGCGCATTTGCTCCCCTCGAGGATATCCAATTATTATGCCAATGGACGCTATATCCCGCAATCTATACGAGGCCAACTCCACTGACTCGGTCTCCGAAGCATGCATTATCTTCAGCGTCCTCAGCATTTCATCTAAAAAGCTTTGCGGGTCCTCCTCTGGTTTCGATCCATAGAATTCTGGAGGATTTAGGGCCATAAAATCACCGGCTCTGGCGCTCGCCGCCCTGTCCCCTTGGCTTTGTATCACGCGGCGAGCTTGTGCGGCGACTAACTGGGTCAGCAACTGAATAGCTTCCGTTACCTGCTGGCCCGCGGCGGCTGGTACTGGTGCTGGAGCTCTATCCTGCTCCGCTGACACAGGAGAAGCAGGAGAAGCCTCGTTACGAGACTCGCCCTCTTCTACCTCCGCTGGTGGCTCCCGCTCAACTCTTTTCCCGGCCACCCTGCGCCCTTCCGGCCGCGTAGCTTTTCTCGTCACCGGCATTACGAAACCATAACGCGATTAAGAAAGAATATAGAAATCCGGTAACATAGCTCTATCGCACGATGCGGAATACAAAGAAGGTCATATTTCCTAAATGCCACTGCCGGCCTCCCGTTTATAAGTGTGGCGCGCTACACACCCATAAAGCGAGGACTCTCTTTGGACACGGCTCGTAGACAAATCCTAGGACCGACCGCTCGATACCACGTCACGACCCGACTAGGGGCCGCGACGAGTACCGATACTTGTCTTACGGGCACCCCCTTGTCGTATGTCTTATTCCTGTTACTAAGTGGGCCGTATGAACACTGGCACTTTTTTTTCTTTATAACACCGCCTATAATAGCATACATGTAAACGACTAGTAGTATTCAACTGTACTGACATATCACATGGCGACAAAGACAACTAGGCTGTGAAACATCTGACTGTACATATCTGTCTACGAGCCTCTAAACAAAATACATGTAATTACAAGTAGCTGACTTCAAATATATACATAAGAGTAGTACCCAAAACGGTAGCTCCGGAACAAGCGGAGCGCCTTTCAATGTATGGTGGAAAAGCTCTAGGAGTCGAACCCCGTCAACTTTGTCTACTGCGTGGCATGAGACGCGACCCCCGAAAAAAGGGGTCGGTACGAGCGAAGTGTACCGAGTATGTAAGCCATGAAAGTAACACAACAACGCATGTAACATATGAGCAATAACAATCATGTGGGTCCAAAGATCATATAACAAGATAAAAAGGATAATCTGTACCTGTAAGTGCCTCTCAGGCGGATATCATGCTTGCTTATTATATATATATTTTTTCAAAACGTTTCTTGTCATATACATGTGAAAATAGAACAAGTCATGTCGCCGAAATACGTCGGCTCGCCCACATGTGTCCCGCGTCCGGGCATCCGCGTCACGGGATGGAATTACGCCCGGTGACCGGGTGGCAATGCGTCTATAGCGCAACATGTATCCCTTCCCCAAAATTTCCCCATTTTCATATACATATCATATACATGTCATATACATATCATATAAGCGACATGCATGAGAACCCAAGGAAAGTCATGTGTCTATCGGGGTGACGTAAGGTCGGTAGCCCCCGACTACCTTATGGAATAACCACAATCGCTTCGTCCCACCTTGAAGGAACAATCATTATAAGGCGAGACCATCAATGAATAGCAACACCACGAGAAAACATAAAATAAAATTATAAAGCTTTTATGAAAGAAGTAATGGAAACCGATAAGCACGTACATCGAGACTCGAGTAACGAACATAAAAACATGGTCATCATGTCCCATTGGATCATCCACGGAGATGTCGAGGCATTTCGATTTCATTTACAAAGGTTTCGGACGTTTGAACATTACTTTACCTTAAGAACAAGTTATGGATTCAATTCTATTGAATGAAAAAGGAATAAATTTAGGTGTTGTTTCCGAGGGGTAGGACTTTTCCCGAGGGTCGGATTTCGACCTATAATAACTAGGACATGCCGAAGGAAGGAGAGGTGGGCTTCACATACCTTTTCCGCTTTGTACACGTCTCCAAACTCAAGCTCCAAGTTCGCCAAAATCTACAATTTGGTCACAATTACCAATTGTTAATCTCAACCAATACTTGTTTATAAACAAAATTTGGGCAGCATCTCCCCTATACGTATAACGTCCCCGAGATTCATACTCGGCCAAAAAAACAACAACCATACCATCAACAATATAAACAACATCAACAATCGACTAAAAACGCATTCTAGCGCAAATAGTCTTATTTTCCAAATAATGCAACAACTCCAAGTCCAACCTTATACTTACAACCCAATATCAATATGTTCATATTCACATACTAATTTAAGATCATTCAAACATACCAAGAGCATTCCAAGCTATATATCCAATTTCAACAATTCCGACAATTTCCATATTCAATCCAAAATTCTCATATATGCAACGAGACCATTCCAACGCACTTTCTACTTACTAATTCATCTCCAACAAGCCACTTATATTTAATTCAACTCAATTCAATTCTTTTCAAAGCAATTCAATACAATTCCATACAATTCAATATAACTCAATACAATTGAATTCACATGATATTCCAACAATACCATCAACATACTACTTACTCATAACTTTCTAATTTTTATGAGACAACAACAACATATTTCCTTCTTTCAAATTCAATCACAACAACCAAATTTCATTCCTCCAAACCATTAAATCTTTATTCTAACAACATAGAACCTACCATAACAACAATTTCCATTCTACATAAAATCAATTCACCACACCCATACCACTACCTACTATTCGGCCAACCCTCCATATGCATGTTTTTCATGGACTTCCATATTCTCTATACACTACAACATAAAATTAACTCAATCTTTCATGCAACACACAACACACAACATACACACACTCACGGCACTACACACCTACACTTCCATCACATGAATCTCATCCATTTTCATGCACACAACATACTCAAACATCCACAACACATAAGAAAAGAATTAAACCTTACCTTTTTCCTCACTTCTTCACTTGACTTAAGTTGGCAACTTGTATGAGTACAAGTTCTTCTTGTTCCACAAATCACTTCACCTTACTAAGGACTCTTCAAGGGATTGTTTGGCTATGAAGAAACAAGTTGGAACCTCTCTCTTTCTCTTTCTCTTTTTTTTTTTCGGTTTTTCTTTCTTCTTTTTTTTTTCTTCAAGGCCAAATGGCCATTCCTTTTTTTTCTCTTTTTCTTGCTTTCCAACTCTTGAGAATTCTAGAGAAATAAGATGAATGAATCATCTTTCCCCCTATATATATATATATATAGTCTCTTCCAATAGCAAGCAACCATATTGCCCTAATTTGGCCTGATTTAATTTGGCCAAGTTTTGAAAGTGGGGTCCATGGCCAAGTGGCCCCCTTTCTTGAAAATTCTAGCAAATTTTTCTCATTTCATGAAAAATATTTCCCTTAGTTCCAAATTTTCCCCTAGCCTTTCTCCGTATTTCCATGAGTCGTTTTGCAAATTTACCTTTTTACCCCTGGCCTTTCTTAATATTCCAACTATACAATTTTCCATACGCAACTTGTGTCGCTTGCCTTGACTTACCCGAGGGTACAAAATACGGAATGTAACAGAATGATTCATGAAACTTTTAAGAACACGTTCTAGACATGAAAACCCTAGTTTTTCTATAAAGGGGTATATGAGTAGAATTAGATTAAAGCTCTAATCTTTCTTATCTAAAACCATTGTAGTGTGATTGTTGAACCTTGGCAACTCCGTTTTGCTAGATTTTAGCGGTATTTGAGGTATGTCTCTTTTGAACATACTCTTTTGACTATGAAGGTGATTTGTATGTCTATATTTCAAGAATCGTCTTTTGACATGAACATACTCTTGAAGTATGTCTACTTTTCAAAACCCTTCTTTGAAGTATGTTATCTTGCTTGAAACACGTGGATGATTGTTTATGACTTGAAATCTTCCTTTGGAATATGAACATGATTATAACTCTTGTTTGGTGGAAGTTCTTTTTGAATTAAAGATGATTTCTTTTAGACAAGGTCATGCATGTGTAGGGTCAAGCCCGCATCGAACCTTATACGAACTATACTACTTTGTGAAACTTGATTTTGCCATTATTGGATGATTTAACTTATTTTTTTAAAGGTAGGACCTTAAACTTGTTTTGTTGTTGATTGGGTTTCTTGAACTTGAAATTGAATAAGAGATTTCAATAAGATTCTAAATCGGTTATGACTTGAAATGCCTCTATTTTGAGATGATAACTTAAGAAGTGAGATTCGGCTCTAAGCCATGATTGATGATTCGGAAATATGCCATGATTTGTATTTTGTTTGTGTTTGGGCCTGTATGGGTAAGTTGTGCTAGTCCAGAGGATGATTAGCCATTATGGATCCTAACGTATCGATACGAGTATTGCTGTCTCAGTCCATAGGAAGATTGACCTCTGTTGCTTCCTAGCGCGGAGTATCTATTGATGTGCTAGTCTAGAGGACGATTAGACTCCACATTTTCCTAACCCGGAGTATCGATTGATTAATCTGCACTCGTCGCTGGCTTGTTTTGTACATTGATTAGCCTGTGAGTGGCTTGTTTCATATCTTGTTGCCTGTGAGTGGCTTGTTCTGATTTGAATTCGTTAGTGAAATACTTAGCTTCGTAAATGTCACACCCCGATCTTACTAGGGTGTGATGGGCACCCGACCCCATATTCGGAGCCGAGCGAACCCGCTGACTCTTATTGCACGTATGAACTACACCGTTCTTTTTTTTTTTGACTAGCATTAACATCAATAGCATAGTTATGAACATAGGCTAATAAGCTTTGCGGTCATACTATACAGCGACGGGGACAATCAGGAGTACAAAATAGCTACTGTACATATCTGTCTACGAGCCTCTAAGCATAGTACACATATACATAGGGAGGGCCGAGTACTGCCGTGCCCGAATATATACACAAAAGAAGTACCAAGGAACTGGGGCTCCGAAACAACTGGAGCGCTGCAAAAATGCTGCTAGGGGAACTCCTAGGGATCAAATCCAGCTACCTGCTGACCTGCGCGGCATGAAACGCAGCGTCCACAAGAAGGGACGTCAGTACGAATAGTGTACCGAGTATGTAAGACATGGAAAATAGCATAAACAAGAGCATAGATTATAAGTAGCAATATCGTGGGGTCATGGATATATTCTGAGATAAGAAAGTAACACATGTGCATAGGAACACCCCTTCCAAACCGGATACCATGCATGCTTGTTTTTCACTTTTTAGAAAAAAGAATATTTCTTTTCATAGACATAGAAAATAGAGTTTATGTCATATCCGTTATATCATAGCATATCATAGTATATCATAGAATCATAGCATAGCATAGTATATCATAGTGTCATAGCATAGCATAGTGAGTCATAGCATAGCACCGAACAATGTCGGCTGTACATAGCACCGAAATACATCGGCTCGCCCATAAATCCCGCGTCCGGCATCCCGCGTCCGGGATGATAAACCAGTGACTGTGGCAATGAAACATAGTTTCGTTATGTCCCGTATCTTTACATTGGGACATTATAAAGCTAAGTGCGACAAGTTACTGGACAAAGCTGTTTTAGGGTTCCCCGTAAGGGTTTCGCCTCCCGATTTCGTTTCGATGCACAAGATTGCCTATGGATTTCGTTTGGTATAAGAACAATATTGGAGAATAAGGATTAATTGACCAAGATTGGATGACTAAGTGAGATTAAGAACTTGATTACACCATTAGTGGAGCCTAAGTGGCCGTGTGGGCCCCACTTGTGATTTGGCCAACTCTTATTGGCTTAAACCTTGGGTGGGACACATGTTGTCACGACCCAATCCCGTAGGCCGTGACTAGTGCCCGACTTGGGCACCCGTACGTACCAAAGTCCAAAAATAGTAACTCAAATATTTACAAAAATTTGGGCGAGTTTCCTCTCGTTTTTGACTAACCAAAATTAACTCGCACTCGAGAAAATACCAACAAAGGCCACACGGGGCCAACATATCCATATAAACATATATAGGCGAGCCGACAAAGCCGCCGTAGCGGATGAAC
>NW_026727184.1:0-34022 GCF_029784015.1 Lycium ferocissimum | reverse complement strand
GCCAATACATGAACATGAAAGAAACATGACAAAACATAAGAGCTTGACATGCACACGTGGGAACATGATCATGGATCGTCGTAATCGAATACGTGATTACATGGAAACATTTACATGGGGAACATGGCGGAGTAGCGCTACCTAATGAATGAGAATCATGAAACATTTGTCCTCGATTTATGACTAGTGGTTAAGAATCGCTACTAACTTTCGGAATCTACAAAATTTATGGCGGACTTCCTTCATAATTCGGATCCTCGACATTTTCTCAAACGCCTACTAACTAACTAAAGTACCAAAACACAACTCACATAGCAACTTAATACACATGATGTAACATAACGGATTATCGGAATCTTGAATTTATCTAACATAAATGCGAAAGTGGCTTCAACACACGGATATTGGGCCGAATGATTACGTGATTACTATACATAGGGTTTGGAAGAAATGCGTAGGCACGAATGACATGTAGTACCGGAAATAGGCACGAACATGACATGATTACTCAAGTAGATGCGTACGTGGGACATAAATACACGAAGACTGGATGACATGAATACATGATGCTAAAGTAACATGAGATACGAATACGTGTAAACATGGATATCGTAACATGGGATACGAATATCGAAAACATGATTATTATAACATGAGGGGTTGAATACTAACCGCGGGTAGGATTTGGATACTTAGAGACTTAATCACGGTACGTTCGTATGTCACCATGATAATATGAGATAGGAGTATGACTTAGGCTTTGAATGTAAGCGCGACTCGATGCGAATGCTGACAGACCTTGAGTTGTATAACAAGAATATGATCCTAACATAGGTTTTCATAAATCTCTAGCATAAGCATGACATGAATACGACGAATCTGAGTAGAATACTCCCGAGATAAGTACCATAGGGTACATGAAAAGATATCTATTTGGATATAGAAATGCACCTTACTTCTGATTATCTTGCTAGCTGTTAATCATGATTATGAATACCTTAGCTCATCTTGCTCATTCTCATGAGCGAATTATAGAGGACTGAGAGAAAAGGACTTAATGGTACTATTCATATAAGATACTTTACTTTAGAGAAACCGACACATGACATGGTGCATTGTACATGGAGGACGTAACGTGGAACATGCGTGCATGGGAACGTGATTCATATGGCATGAAACGTGAATAGCATGACATGGGGCATGGGACCATGAAAAATATGGCGTTTATATGATTACTTACACACCATGGCATATGGACTTGAGTTCATGAGTATTGAAGTAAGACTAAGGCATAGTGTGACTTGCGTGAGTGCGAATTGCGGAGTTAACTCGGGTACTCGAGACGTAAGGCATGGATTAAAACATTACATTTAGGATTTAGATATACCGAAAGCATAGGACATGGTTTAGCATAGCTTAGTCTTATCACCGTGAGTAAATGCCCTTGTTATAAATAAGGGTCATGAAAGAATGGATTATAGGCATGTATAACTCGTTCCTCGAGCATCTAAGACATGGGTAGAACGTCACCTTGAACATAACGATGCCTAGATACTTAGCGAAAGGAAAAAGGAATCATGTCATCATGATCGTAAAACATTAGCTAAAGGAACATAAGCACGAATTACATAGAATCATAGGTAGGACATCCATCTTGGTTCACCTTCATTATTATCTCACAAAATCATTGTTACGATACCGCTATAAGTGGAATGCATAGCGAAATGAATTTGTGGGCACAAGTATGTGGTAACATGGATAACATAATCATAGGGGTCAAGATCATCATCAGATTTGAAAAGCACTTAGATGCTAGAACATGGACATGAGTATAAAAGCATGATAGATACGTGAGACCTGAATGCGGTTTTTTTAACTTTAGGCATGAGCACATCTGATGTGCGAAACATGAAAGGATATTCCCTTGCATAGCTTACTATCGTATGAAGTCTTAATTCTTGTATCTTAAACGTAGAGTGTGTCACACCCTAATTTCTGTTAGGGCGTGATGGGCACCCGACCCTTATTTGTGTCGGAACATGCCGACTCACAATACTCATAATCATACTGGGCCCGCAAAACATGACACAAGTACGTAATGAAATTTTTTGAAAACATCATGCTTTTAGGTCTTTTTCAAATCAAATAAAATGCAGTAGTCATAACAAATTCGCAACATAATGCATAATAATACACCGGAAATACCGCTACAAACTTCGACGTCTTATACACACGACACCGTTCGCAAAGTCTCTACCATAACTTCGTATACCATACAAAAACACTTTCGGACTCTCCTGAAGACTCCGAGGAAACGAGTTCGCTCAATCCGTACCGAACATCTCCCGCTACCATCACCTACTCATCTGTATTGGGTACCGCGCGATGAAACGCACTTGAAGAAAGAGAGGACAAGATGAATACGATTGAGCATGTAAAGCATGGCATACAGAAACGCAGGTCATAACCAAAGTAAGGAGTCGCGTAAAATAGGCATAAAAATCCAGGATCACCAAAGGGCTTCAGCACCAAGTACAAATCATACATAAAGAAGAAGACAAATGTGATAATCCGAATGCCAAAATGCTTAGCTTTCTTTTGTAAAACGTTTCTGTCTCATATATATAGAAAATAGAACAAATCATATGAGCTGACATTAACCGACTGATCATAATCCAGACTGTCAAAATCACATACCATAGCCACACATACACATACCGCGGTCAAGTACCCAGCGGCCAATGTCACATATACACATACCGCAGTCAAGTATCCAGCGGTCAATATCACATACCGGCATACCGCGGCCAAGAATCCAGCGGTCAATATCACATATCGGCATACCGCGGCCAAGAATCCAGCGGTCAATATCACATAGTGCGCACGATCACACAACCGGCCCGGACTTAAAAGACATACAACAAAATACACAAGCAATCGTGGGAAACCATATGCAATGCAAAACACTTACAAAGACCCAATAGATAATCAAAACGGCGGTTATTTCAAAATCGAAACAATAGTCAAATTAGATTTTTCTTCCGAATGTAACTCGGGAACATATCAACCCGAACTTCAGAAACCATAGTTACGTATCAAAATCACATACATAAAAATCCTTATTTCAGACTCAACCGATAAATAAGTAATCATACTGGGGGGGGTCGGACGAAAGTCATATTAAGTTCTTTCAAAAATAGGTCGTTAAAATCAAACATAGAAAGTCGCGGACCCACGGACGAGCGTCAACCCAATCCTCGGCCTCGCCTATGAAAATCAAAGTCATTACTCGTCATGAAATCATTTCGAAGACATCAAAGCGATCCGAGCCCTTTCTTGAAAGTTACGGTCGTTCGTAGTTTCAGAATCGTTTAGGAACAAAACTCTTTTGAAAACAAAACTTTTATGCAACTTTTGAAATACAACCATACAAAAGAAATATAAGCCATGGCTTGACCATATAAGGATGCCAACATCAAGAAGCAAATAAGCATCGTAAACATGCTCGGACTTTAAGAATAGAATTACCCCCGAAGCTCATATCATATCATAACTTACTTGCGTCTAGGACATGCCAAAAGAAAGGAAAGGTAAGCTTTACATACCTCGTCCGCTTCCTAAGCTAATCCAAATTTAAGTCTCGGACCTTCCAAGATCTACAATAATGACATTGGGCACCAAACATTAGCCATAGGCACTTAGGAATCCAATTCTAAGCCAACACTTTATTTACAGAAATTTGGGCAGCATTTCCCCTATAAAGTCAACAACCCCGAGAATTCAAATCGGCCAAATCTTCAACAACAATACCAACAACCATTCCAACAACATCAATAATGAATTCAAAACGCATTCTAACATTAGTAACTCTTTTCTATACAATTCAACGATATTCCATTTTCACTCAAATCAACACATACCATTAAGCCAACTTCAATGCTCATACATCCAAATACCAATCCGAAACTATTCAAACAAAACTGAAGAATATTTCAAACAATCCACACAACATTCACACGGCCCAACCAATGGGCAACACCACCCGAAACTCCCCAAATTCAACAAGACCAACAATAACACATTTCTTCCTTCCAAATTCACCAACTATACCCATAATCCACACGTTAACGACATCATTTTCATAAATTCAAGAAACTACATTAAAATCACATTATCTTCTCTAACAACTTACAAATGACTCCAACTTCAATTTAAATCATTAAACCATCATTTTCATTATGGAATCCATATCAACAACCAAAATATTAAATAAAAATTAGTTCATCACTCCAACATAACCAACACCTACACGGCTTCACTTCAACATACCATATTTCACGAATTTCATGAATTCCATGAATTTCCACACACCACAACACATATAAACCATCCGTAACATATGAAAAGAGGATTAAAACTTACCTTCTTCACTTAGTTCTTCAACTTTTTCTTGTTCCCATGCTCTTCTAATTCCAAATGAAATTATATTCGAGACTATGCGTTGCCCTAAGCTTCGATTAGTATGCTTCGTAGCTTGAAATTTCACTCAAAATCCTCAATTTTAGGTGGCATGAGAGGCCCTTTTGATGGCTGAATTTTCTGGAAATATTGGGAACTTTTGTGCTGAAAAAATGAGATTTTTGTCCCTTAAAATGGAATGCTGAAGTCGGTTACGCGGGAATGCTGTTTCTGCGTCGACAGTTCAGTTTGTAACATCTATAATTCTCTACTCCGATGTCCTATCCATGAACGGTTTGTTGCATTACAAACTAGACTCGACAAACTTCATTTTAGGATTTTGAAACACCTTAAAACTCCACATATACTATGAGATATGCGCCTCCAAAGTTGACTAAAATCCGTCCCGCGTTGCTCAAATTTTCGTTGAACTTATTTTCTTCAATTTGCTCAATCCCGAAATTTTTCGAAATTCTCCATACATGATATTTATCACTTATTACACTAATAATGGCCATGTTCCCGTGTTTCAAAATATTCTTTCCGATTACGACTTACGAGATCGTAATTCACCCTTTTTCTTCGTTGTTACGTACTCTCCATGGCTTGTGCCTTTCAAAACATCCCATTACTACGATGAGGTACATGTCAAACTCATGCTCTGAAAACGCGGGGTATAACAGAGTGTAAAGCTCTAACATGGGCATGATATGGGTATGAAAGGCACGAGTAGAGTACGTCTGGGCATTAGTACCACATAGTACATGAACTACTCTGGAATTGGAACCGTTATGCCCTTAAAACCCGCTATTCGATCTAGAACTTTATCTCATAACATAAGTACCTAGTACTTGATCTCAACGGGCATAACCAAAATCGCCTTTTTATGCACCTTATCTTGGCTACATGAAACTGTGATCCTCTGACATAATCTCCTTAACACCTATCAACTTACGAAACACATAATCTATATCGGCACCTTATCACACGATCTCCCTCTTAGTTCAAAAGCTGACGTTTAAAGCCTGTGGATCTCTCGAGTTAGCGATAAGTGGTCATCTAGTGGCTCTGCTAATTTCCTCTAAAATACTGATGACTCATTTCTTCCGCTTACTTCAAGCAAGTCATACTTACTGGGAAAATTGGATTGCTTAAATGAACGGGTTTCTAATGTACATAACTGGCATACTAGCTTTGTCGCTTTGGGAAAACTCTTTTCGATAACTCTTAAAGACTCTTCTTTTGTAGCTTGCTCTCTTACGCTTAGATGGTTTTTTTCTTTTTCACCAATTTCTATACCTCAAATTTAACTTAAACCCTTTGGGTTCTAACACGCCTTCGGTGTATTCGTACGCTACCCACTTAGTAGTTAACTTGACTAAGTACTCAAATCGTACTTCTACTAACTCTGCTGAAAATTTCTAATTCACTGTATCTATTACTTACTATGCTTCTGTTAACCACTTGCTAGCATCACATTATCTAATTCTTCTCTGAGTACTAAAGTGAAGCATAAGGTTATTTCTAACTTTTCCTCCTTATCTGACTCTATTCTGGGGTTGTATACTATCCTTCTGAACTATAAACATGGATCACACTTAAGGAAATTTCATCTCGTCTCAAATTCTCAAATGAGAAATTGAAACAACCAATCCCAAACTCCCTATACAAGTTCAAAATTATATTACACTATACATATCGGGGATAAATACTTAATCACATAACCTAAGAGGGAATTGTCATATCTTTTATCTCATAGCAATATCTCGCTTTCTTGTAGTAACTCACTAACATCATACTCTCTAGGTCTGATCTGAATAAGCTTAAATAAATTAAAACTAACCCCACAAAAAAAAATCAATATCGTCTGCTCATGGTTTTCTTATCGCATCAGTCCCTTCCTAGTCATGAACATAGATCATATGGCAGAAATGTATATATATATATATCCAAAAAAAAAATTGAGACTTTCTAGTATTACAGGTGGTTGGCTCTTAGGCTATTTCCTGCTCAAAACTACCGTGGACAATTTATGATTGCCGCAATGCATTCATAACATGTTACTCCGTAGGGTCTTAAATCGTAACTATCATCCTTATACCGTAGCTCCATGGTCGATAATCCAAATAAACTTATTCTCGTAAGGTATATAACCTATGTGTACTGCCATGCCGAAATTTGTTTTTAAAAGGTATTATCACCTGATAAACACACCATGCACTATTTGGTAAGTCTTGGGTCTCGAATTTTCCTTCTCGCCGCTAACGCATTCGATACGTTTAGAATTCGATGGAAAGAGAATGTTACTTACTGCTCTAAGCTTTATGGCACGAGTTAGAATAATTCCTGATGCCTCCATCGGAAAGCAACACATCGATAACGACTAGCTTTACATCTTCCTCATCCATTGAGACTAGGCGTACTCCGTAGAATGGGAAACAACACAAGAGTTCGAGTGATTTCTGAGAACACAGCTCTATTGTATGATCTAGAGTCGGAAGAAGTGAGACAATCTTAAATGTCTTGGTGGTCAACTGTTTATATGTGTGGCGCACACACACATATAAAAGTGACCCCACTGGACACGATTTCATAGACTCCCTAAGACACTTGAACCTAGGCTCTGATACCAAGTTTTGTCACGCCCCGAACCATGGCATTGGCGAAACACGACTCGGTGCCATACCGCATGTGACCGAACGAACCACATGGCTTGTCGAATCATCACGAGGCATACATGAGCGAAAAATATAAAGTACGAACATGATGAGCTTTTATAAAACATGAGATGTCATAATAATTTAATGAAATACTTGTTTAAATCATAAATGCGGAAATAACATGAGTTGATCCAAAGATGGCTAAACACCTTGCATGTCTAACATACCTAAACTGACTAGTCTATGAAATCTCTAATCATGAATCTTGACTGAAAAACGTACTTGCTGGGACAAGGCCCTCCATCATACCTTTAAATGCATGACTAGTAAAATAAAGATAACTGACTAAACCCCGAATGAGATGTGGCTCACCAATAAGCTGATACGAGCAAATCCTACTGAGCAGATGCGGCGTCCTGTAAATACATACCTGCATCGTGAAATGCAGGCCCCCGGGCAATAAAAGGGGACGTCAGCACATTGAATGTACTGGTATGTAAAGCAACTGAAAGAAGTAACATGGGACATGGAATAACATGATAAGAACTGAAACTGAAAACCTGGACATGAACATGAGCATCAGCATGAGCATGAATACATACATATATATATAAAACATACGTAAAACATGATAAGTAGGGAGAGCATTTCATAAACCGACATGTGATATCACCACGTGGGTACGTGGAGTCTGGTCCCGTCGCGACCAGCAGATCCCTCATACCTTGCCAGGGTATAAGATGGTATCGTGCCTGATGGATCCATTCAGTGTAAAATTAAGGTATCGTCCTCTGCGGCGGAGCGATCCTTGTCCTATGGTGGCTACATAGTTTCGAGCTATCCGAGCCTTCTCGGTAATTCGTGCAACTCCCAAAAATGAACATAATATAATTGGCTAAGAAGCCCATGACTTTCGTGAATTAACTTGTACTTGTCTTGTAATCATGATTTCACGAAATAACTTGTAAACATGGTTTCATGAAATAGCTTGTAAACATGGTTTCATGAAATAACTTGTATTTAGTATGTATGTATCTGGTATCATAGCATGAAAGTAATTATATAATACAGTTGCATGAAAACTTGTAGACATGTAGGATATTCATGAAACAATCATTCTTAGTCAAAAACATGCATGCAAGAACCCATGGAATACAAGGTATGGGTTTCCATAGATTACGGACAGATTCTCAATAATCATAAAGAAATATTAAGAACTCAATGATGGAATTATAACAATTCGTACATAATATAATCATGGACATGGACCTAGGGTTATCATGAGCATAGTATGAAAACCCTAGTTTTAGTAGAGAATCATAATTTTATGGATTATGAGGCGTGGGGAAGAACAACGGATGTTCCCACACGTAGATAGTAACTCCACATACCTTAGTCGCTCCAAAACTTGAATTAAAGACTTGAGCTTTGAAGAGGGTTTCCAAAATCTTGAATTCTTGAACCTTGAGATGGATTTTCTTGAAAACCCTAGTTTAGGAATGATGATTTCTTGTTTAGATCATTAGAGTATATGTTAGAATTGAGTTGAAATAATTAGAGTAGGCTTACTTTGGTGTTCTTGATGATGGGAGAGGGTAGGAGGTCGTTCTAGGGCTTGAAGGAATGAAAAATAATGATTTGAACTGATATGGACGAATATATACTTTGTTCGGAAAATTGCGGTTACGTCCAGCACAAGATCGCCGCATTTTGAAATACTGGCCGTATTTTGAAATACGGTCCGTATTCCGAAAGGACTGCATTGCGTCTCTTCAGTAAAATGGACATAACTCTTTGCACAGATGTCCGTTTGACCCCTATAATATACCGTTGGAAAGGTATTTCAAAGCTCTACCACTTTCATGAAGGAAGGTTTCCCAAATTCCAAATACGTTTTGAAATACGGGCCATATTTTGAAATACAATCCGTATTTAACAATGTAACATCCAAATGTCAAATTCCAGAATGCTCAGAAATCCTTGGTAACGGTTTACGACTTGATTTACGACCCGTAAACTGAAATACGGTCACTGTTCATGGGCGTAAACCCCCATCTTACAACTGAACAGGGAAATTCCAATTCTCACATCCTTTATCTACTTCTCTAAGTCTAGGATCATGGTCAAAGCTTAGGTTAAAGGTACGGGGTGTTACAATTTTTTACCTGTCAGAACTACTTATTCAGCGGAGGATTACACGGAGTTATACATTAAGGAGATAGTATGACTTCATGATGTTCCGATATTTATTATCTCAAATAGAGGCGAGCAGTTTATAGCTAACTTCTGGAGGTCTTTCCAGAAGGAATTGGGGGCTCAGGTGAGCCTTAGTATAGCATTTCATCCCCAGACAGATGAACAAGCTGAGCGTACTATTCAGACGCTCTAGGATATGTTATGAGCATGTGTGATAAACTTCAGAGGTAGATAGGATGACCATTTTCCGCTTATTGTGTTCGTGTATAATAATAGCTACCATTCTAGCATTCAGATGGCCCCGTATGAAGACTAATATGGGCGGAAGTGTAGATCTCTTATCGGATGGTTCAAGGTTGGAGAATCAAAGTTGATAGGGCCTAATTTGATCCAAAGAGGCAGTAGAGAATGTTAAGCTACTTCAGGAAGGTTATTGACAGTTCAGAGTCCCCAGAAGTCTTACGCAGACAATCGATGACGAGACTTAGAGTTTCAAGTAGATGACTGGGTATTCCTCAAAGTATCGCCAATGAAAGGTTTCATGAGGTTCGGCAAGAAGGGAAAGCTTATCCCTAGATATATTGAGCCTTACAAAGTTGTACGTAAAGTGGGGCAGATGGCTTATGAGTTGGATCTACTTTCAGATTTGGAGTCAGTGCATCTAGTCTACCATGTATCTATGCTCTATAAGTGCATTGGAGATCCTTCCAGAGTTGTACCAGTTGATGATGTCCAGGTTACATAAAAGTTATCATATGAAGAAGTTCCTATTGCCATCCCAGATCGACAGGATCATATGAAGAAGTTCCTATTGCCACCCTAGATCGACAGGTTTGTAGGTTGAGAACCAAAGATATGGCTTAGGTAAAAGTACATTGAAGGAACAAGAATGTTGAGGAGATGACTTAGGAAGCAGAAGAAGAAATGAAATCTAGATATCCTCAATTGTTTTCGATCTCAGAGGAGATTCAGACCGAGACATCGCCCCCTTCAGGTGCGTAATACGTTACTAGTTACTATTATTGGTTGTGTGGGGCCATTGTTGTCATTCATTGTTGTATCCCTATGTGGCACTGTATTGTTTGGTTGGCTTCATGGCAGGTTAGTAGTGCTATAGTTACAAAGAAGACTCTGTCAAAATTTCTAGAGATTCTGAGAGTTTAACATTCGAGGACGAATGCTTCTAAGAGGGGGGAGGATGTTACACCTTGAAAACTTTCACGTTGTTCGCGTTGTAAGTAAAATAGCGTAATCCCAAGGAGGCCATGTAACCACAATGAGGTCAAGGAAGGTTTTATTCAAGTATTAAGTATGTATCCAAAGGTTTCGGAATAAAACGAATTGAAGAAAACAAGTTCATCGAAAGTCGGCAAGTTGGGAATATTATAACCCGTACTTTTTGGGTATGACTAGGAGTATTTATAAGGTCATGTTATGAGGTATTTGAATCATATAATATTCATGTGTTAAGTTTTGAAGTCAAGTGAATTGTAAAACAAAAGTCGGTAAAAGTTGTCGCAAGTTACGTTTGTAATTTTACTTAAATTTGGGTCTTGATGTCCCAGAGCTTTTCTCCCACTTTACTTAGATTTAAGGGGTAATCCACCCAAAAAAATTGAAGGTCTATGAGTTTAGTTTCCAACACATTAAACTGTTCATCAAGACGACGTCGGAGTAGAGCGATACTCACATATTTGCATGACTGTGAAGGCAGCTAGTTTGGGGCTCATTAAGGCGGTGGCCGACCTTTGGAGCTATAAATTGAGTGGTAGACGTATCTTTCATCATTATTCTTCACTAACTCATCCAAAGAACTCCCAAAACCCAGCAGAGAAATAAATAAAGCTCTCTTCTCTCTCCTCTTATTCCCATGCAAACCCTAAACTAAACCTATTCTCAAACTATGGCCACTCCGGGCACTGGTCAGCCGTCAACGGCGGCTGGCCAACGAACATCCACTTCCAACCTAGATCAGTACCCTCCCCTTACCAACACAAAAATACCCGCTTCTCAGCCAATTGCCCGCTTCCCTCAATTAAAAAAAAAAAACCCTACAACCTACATGCAGTCTCTTGTGCATGAATGTACCCCTACTACCAGCCCAATTGTTGATCCTATACCTATTAAGGAGGTGCAATATGTTGATGGTATCCCAGTGGTGCGTTGGACCACATCAGAAGTATCAAGAATAGAGCAAATGGACAATTTAAAGCATGCTATTATAGGTAAGTTCTCATATGGCTAGCCAGAAATGGATGAGTTGAGAGATATTATTCCAAGTCAATGTGGTGCTAAGGGACAGTGTCAAGTTGGATTCCTAAGAGATCGACATGTTTTGATTCGATGTTCTTTAATGGAAGATTTCATAAACATCTCTTCTAAGAGTGCCTTTTGGTTGAAGTCTAAGGATGTTAAGTCTTATCAGATAAGGCCTCTCGTATATGATTCCCATTTTAGGGTTGAAGAAGAGACTTCAATTGCAATGGCATAGATATCCTTCCCTTATTTACTGCCTACTTACTTTGTTAAGAAATCTTTGTTTACCTTAGTATCGGCAGTTGGGAAACCTTTGTTATTAGACATGGCTATTATTAATAAAACAAGGCCTAATTGTGCTAGAGTAAAGGTACAACTAGATTTATTATCAGATTATCCTAAGTTTGTTATGATGGAGATTGAAGATGACCAAACCAAGGAAGTGAATGTTATGAAAGTGAAGATTCAGTATGATCATTTGCCTAAGTATTGTACTGAATGTAAGTTACAAGGCCATGCAAAGAAAGAGTGTAGAGTGTTAGATCCTGAGTTAAAGGAAGAAAAGAAAGAGGATGTCAATGAAGGAGAGGCAAAAGTGAAGAAGAGTGAGATCGTGCCATAGAGCCAGGTCATAGGAGATGGGACTCCTTACGCTGATTTGTGATTGCAGCTGAAGAATGACACTGATAGAAGAAAGTAAGTGATGATGTTGGAAGTCATAAAGTACGCGAGTAAGTAAAGGCATGAGAAATGAATATTGGCAAAGATATGGGACTTGCGATCGAAATACAAGTTGAAGACTAAAGGGGGAAAGTAAACAAGAAAGTGTAACAGGTGCCGTTTGAGTTGGGCATACGAGGTATGTTTGTTATTTTTGTACAGTTTATGATATTGGGAGCCCTGTGTGGCTGCGATATGATATGATATGTATCTATGTATATTGGCCCTGTGAGGCATTGTTGGTATTTCCCCGTGCACAGGTTTTGAGATAGTGAGAAATGCAGAGGAAACTCGCCAAAATTTTTCTAGAAATAAAGAAAGGAGAATGAGATATGGGTTTGTAATACGACTTGAAAGGTCGTGCCAATGGTAATAGCGAGATTAAGATAAGAATACGGATGAAGGAATTGTGATGCGTATGAATGTATGGATAAGACAACTTGTGGACTATTGAGGATAAAGTCACTCGAAAGGGTAGGAGGGTAAGAAGTGTTACCCTATGAGATTAAGTACGAATGGGGCAATGTGAATGCAATGAAGATTGTTGTGAAAATAAGCAAAGCTCAGCGGGAAAAGTGGCCAAAGCTATGATGTGATTACGTAGTTGGAATATGAAGGTAAGTGTGAAACGGAAAAAAAAAAAAAAAACAAGCTATGGAATGAGTATGGAAGGGTTTGAGTTAAAGATTAAGAGATGGCATGAGAAAATGTGCCTAGAATGTTACAAGTCGAGTAAAGAGAATTACGAAAAGGAAAAGTTTGAACCGAGATTCTCAAGACCCTATACGATTAGTTGAACATTCGAGGACGAATGTTCTAAAGGGGGAAAGGATGTTACACCCCGTACTTTGTATGTCGGAATATTTTAAGTTGTTTGCGACGAGTTAAAGACAAGACTTTCAATTTCCGATTTTGTTGATTTTTCCTTGAAGCATAGGTCGTATATTCATCTTTCGATGGTATGAAGTGTTAAGAGTAAGGTTGGTGTTATATTTCGCATTTTGTGCGTATTCGGAAAAATTGGAGATAATTCGGAATGGTAAGAAATAAGGCTTTAGATGGATCTTACTTACGGTGCATGTGATGTTTAAGGAAATATTGAATGTGAAATATTGAGGAAGGCCAAGGGCAAAAATTGGAATTTTGAGAATTTGTTTCGGGAATTACAAAACGAGATTTGTAACCAATTGGGCTCAAAAAATAAAAAGGAAAAATTAGGCCCAAAAGAGTGAGGGGTGGCCGGCCATACAATGGCCAAGCCCACTTGACTTAATTAATTTTCCATGTGACAATTATATAAGGGAGCCTTATCATTTGGAAGTTTCAAGAAAATAAGAGAAGGAGAATAACAAAAAGATGAAGAGCAAGGAGACATGGCATTCGGCCATGTCCTCCAACTTTTGTCCCTTGGAAATCTTTCTTCAAAAATTATTTTCTTGTGGTATTCAAACTAATTCAAGGTCCCTTTCCGACTTGGCGTAGTTGTTTTGGAAGATTGAGTCCTTGTTTCATCAATTCAACACTTGAGTTAAGTGAAGAAGTTGGAAGGAAAAGGTAAGAATTCATCCCTTTTATTTATGTTATGAAGGTTTGCTTGTGTTGTAGTATATGGAAATGAGTAGAGTTTATGGAAATATGAAAGTTTGCATGATGGGTGTGCATGTATGTAAGTAGCCGTGTGTGTGTGTTATGGTATAGATGAGATGAGTTGGATTTTATGTTGCATCCTAGTTGTAGTTATTATGGAAATTGTATTGAAAATGAAAGTTGAATGAAAATGGAATGAAGTTGGAAATTTCATGTTGGCCGTGGCCTATATATGGGTGAAATGGTGGTGGATTTATTTTGGGTAACATGTTAGTTGTGTGGTTGTGATCATTACAATGTAAGAAAAGCATATATGGGGTAAGTTGGCATAAAAATGGAATGTAGAGAAATTATGTCATATTAATATGATTTTATGATATTAAGGTAATGAAGTTGTTAAAGTATAGATTGTTGTTATTGGAGATGAATTAGTAAATAGAAAATGTGTTGGAATGGTTTCGTTGCATATATGGGAATTTTGAATTGAATATGGAAATTGATGGAATTGTCGAATAGTGGATATATAGCTTGGAATGCTCTTGGTTTATGTTTGAATGATCTTGAATTAGTATGTGAAATATGAACATATTGATATTGGTTTGTAAGTGTAAAGTTGGATTTGGAGTTGTTGCGCTATTTGGAAAATAAGATTATTTGCGCTAGAATGCGTTCTAGTTGATTGTTGATGTTGTTATACATTGTTGTTGGTATGGTTGTTGTTGTGTTGGCCGAGTTTGAATCTCGGGGTGTCATATTTATAGGGGAGGTGCTGCCGAAATTTCGGTAGGCAAATACTAAACCCAAGTTGGAAGTTTGAACCTCATGAATAGTAACTGGTAAATGTGACCATTTGTAGGATTTTGACGAAACGGGATTGGAGTCCTGACGAGCTTAACAAGCAAGAAAGGTATGTAAAGCTTGCTCTTTCCTTCTCTTGGCATGTCCTAAGTATGTTAGGCCGAGATTCGAGCTTTGAGGACGACTCTACCTCCTCGGAATCCGAGCTTCATTTTGACCCTTTTCATTCAGTAGAATTGAATTGGAAATGTCCTGTTGTGTTGAAATATTGCTCAAACACCCGTAGTTCGCCTAAATGATATTGGAGGGCCTTGGATCCTTGTCTATGACCTCACCAGGCCTAATGACCATAGTTTGGGGTCCGCCGCCTCAATTTGATCGAGGTGGGGCCTACGCGTTCAGAGGTCTTCCTATGTCGCTCTGTTTGGTATATTTGTGTGATTTTGAAAAAGAACTTTTGGCTATCACCCGATTACTATAAAAAAGTTATTTTAACTACCTCATTGAGTTTGATAATACATTTTGACACATAAGAACGATTTCGAAGATTGTAACTATTGTATACTAATTCCGATAAACCTGAAACTTGTTTCCGCACTCGCCGATGTTAGTAAACATATTTGGTCACCGAATTTGGAAGGCAACTTAATTATTTATTTACTAATATGCATGTGACCTTGACACGTGATTATGATCTCTAAAGTTCGAATATGTTTTCGAATAATGTTTGGAAAAGAACCTGTTTTAACTATTGCCTTGGCTTTGAAGGAATGGTGTGCTTTGGTTGTTCTGTTGAGTTTGTAATTAAAGAAATTGTATACGTATGGCTGCTTACGATTCTGCTCGTGTGTATTGTTATTACCTCTTTCGCCGAGTCCCGGGCCGGTATGTGTGATATTGTCCGCTGGATACTTGACCGCGGGCTGTGCCATGACCGCTGGATACTTGGCCGCGGCATGCGTACGTATGATCTCGTCCGCTGGATACTTGACCGCGGGCTGTGCCATGACCGCTGGATACTTGGCCGCGGCATGTGTACGTGTGATATCGTCCGCTGGATACTTGACCGCGGGCTGTGACGTGACCGCTGGATTCTTGACCGCGGTATGTATGTATGTATGTGTAGCTGTGTATATTTATATATTTATGATATTAGCCGCTGGGTTCCTGGCCGCGGTATATGTGTGTATGCATGTACGTGATATTACCGCTGGGTTCCTGGCCGCGGTATGTGTGTATGATTTGTGTATGTATGATTTGGAGGTCAGATGGAAGAACGTTGGTATTTGGACTATTATGCTCGCGTTGGGTACACTTTATTTCGTTTTCTGTATTTTCTGCTTTGCATACTCAGTACATATTCGTACTGACCCCCTTTCTTCGGGGGCTGCGTTTCATGCCGCGCGTACCCACGGATGAGCGATGATGTTAGCGAGAAGATGTTCGGGGCCGGGTTGGCGAGCTCCATTTCCTCCGGAGTGCTGCCGAGTCAGAATGCTTTGTACGGTATTCGGAGTTATGTTAGAGACTTTGCAGACAGTGTCGTGTGTATGAAATGTTCGTTTGTGAACGGCTATGTAAGCCTATGTATCAGTACGCATTGTGTTATGAACCTCGTATGTGTTTATAGATTCGCTATGGTTACGAATTTTATTTTGATTTGAAAAAAAATGAAAGGCATGTGTGTTTTCCGAAAAAAATTTCACCCTGTGCTTATGTTATGCTTTGTGGGCCCAGTATGGCTATGAGTATTATGAGAGTCTGCGGGTTCGCTCGGCCCTAGGTAAGGGTCGGGTGCCCATCACACCCTATCGGAAATCGGGGTGTGACAAAGTGGTATCAGAGCAGGTCTGTCCTAGGGGTTGTCGCAAAGTCGTGTCCGAAGAGAGTCTTGTTTATGGTGTGTTGCGCGCCACATTTATAAACGAGAGGCTACGGGGCATTTAGGATGGTTACTCTTCTTTCATCTCTGAGATCGTGCCATAGAGCCAGGTCATAGGAGATGGGACTCCTTACGCTGATTTGTGATTGCAGCTGAAGAATGACACTGATAGAAGAAAGTAAGTGATGATGTTGGAAGTCATAAAGTACGCAGGTAAGTAAAGGCATGAGAAATGAATATTGGCAAAGATATGGGACTTGCGATCGAAATACAAGTTGAAGACTAAAGGGGGAAAGTAAACAAGAAAGTGTAACAGGTGCCGTTTGAGTTGGGCATACGAGGTATGTTTGTTATTTTTGTACAGTTTATGATATTGGGAGCCCTGTGTGGCTGCGATATGATATGATATGTATCTATGTATATTGGCCCTGTGAGGCATTGTTGGTATTTCCTGTGCACAGGTTTTGGGATAGTGAGAAATGCAGAGGAAACTCTGCCAAAATTTTTCTAGAAATAAAGAAAGGAGAATGAGATATGGGTTTGTAATACGACTTGAAAGGTCGTGCCAATGGTAATAGCGAGATTAAGATAAGAGTACGGATGAAGGAATTGTGATGCGTATGAATGTATGGATAAGACAACTTGTGAAATATTGAGGATAAAGTCATTCAGAAAGGGTAGGAGGGTAAGAAGTGTTACCCTATGAGATTAAGTACGAATGGGGCAATGTGAATGCAATGAAGATTGTTGTGAAAATAAGCAAAGCTCAGCGGGAAAAGTGGCCAAAGCTATGATGTGATTACGTAGTTGGAATATGAAGGTAAGTGTGAAACGGAAAAAAAAAAAAAAAAAAAAAAAACAAGCTATGGAATGAGTATGGAAGGGTTTGAGTTAAAGATTAAGAGATGGCATGAGAAAATGTGCCTAGAATGTTACAAGTCGAGTAAAGAGAATTACGAAAAGGAAAAGTTTGAACCGAGATTCTTAAGACCCTATACGATTAGTTGAACATTCGAGGACGAATGTTCTAAAGGGGGAAAGGATGTTACACCCCGTACTTTGTATGTCGGAATATTTTAAGTTGTTTGCGACGAGTTAAAGACAAGACTTTCAATTTCCGATTTTGTTGATTTTTCCTTGAAGCATAAGTCGTATATTCATCTTTCGATGGTATGAAGTGTTAAGAGTAAGGTTGGTGTTATATTTCGCATTTTGTGCGTATTCGGAAAAAATTGGAGATAATTCGGAATGGTAAGAAATAAGGCTTTAGATGGATCTTACTTAAGGTGCATGTGATGTTTAAGGAAATATTGAATGTGAAATATTGAGGAAGGCCAAGGGCAAAAATTGGAATTTTGAGAATTTGTTTCGGGAATTACAAAACGAGATTTGTAACCAATTGGGCTCAAAAAATAAAAAGGAAAAATTAGGCCCAAAAGAGTGAGGGGTGGCCGGCCATACAATGGCCAAGCCCACTTGACTTAATTAATTTTCCATGTGACAATTATATAAGGGAGCCTTATCATTTGGAAGTTTCAAGAAAATAAGAGAAGGAGAATAACAAAAAGATGAAGAGCAAGGAGACATGGCATTCGGCCATGTCCTCCAATATTTGTCCCTTGGAAATCTTTCTTCAAAAATTATTTTCTTGTGGTATTCAAACTAATTCAAGGTCCCTTTCCGACTTGGCGTAGTTGTTTTGGAAGATTGAGTCCTTGTTTCATCAATTCAACACTTGAGTTAAGTGAAGAAGTTGGAAGGAAAAGGTAAGAATTCATCCCTTTTATTTATGTTATGAAGGTTTGCTTGTGTTGTAGTATATGGAAATGAGTAGAGTTTATGGAAATATGAAAGTTTGCATGATGGGTGTGCATGTATGTAAGTAGCCGTGTGTGTGTGTTATGGTATAGATGAGATGAGTTGGATTTTATGTTGCATTCTAGTTGTAGTTATTATGGAAATTGTATTGAAAATGAAAGTTGAATGAAAATGGAATGAAGTTGGAAATTTCATGTTGGCCGTGGCCTATATATGGGTGAAATGGTGGTGGATTTATTTTGGGTAACATGTTAGTTGTGTGGTTGTGATCATTACAATGTAAGAAAAGCATATATGGGGTAAGTTGGCATAAAAATGGAATGTAGAGAAATTATGTCATATTAATATGATTTTATGATATTAAGGTAATGAAGTTGTTAAAGTATAGATTGTTGTTATTGGAGATGAATTAGTAAATAGAAAATGTGTTGGAATGGTTTCGTTGCATATATGGGAATTTTGAATTGAATATGGAAATTGATGGAATTGTCGAATAGTGGATATATAGCTTGGAATGCTCTTGGTTTATGTTTGAATGATCTTGAATTAGTATGTGAAATATGAACATATTGATATTGGTTTGTAAGTGTAAAGTTGGATTTGGAGTTGTTGCGCTATTTGGAAAATAAGATTATTTGCGCTAGAATGCGTTCTAGTTGATTGTTGATGTTGTTATACATTGTTGTTGGTATGGTTGTTGTTGTGTTGGCCGAGTTTGAATCTCGGGGTGTCATATTTATAGGGGAGGTCTTTGCCGAAATTTCGGTAGGCAAATACTAAACCCAAGTTGGAAGTTTGAACCTCATGAATAGTAAGCTGGTAAATGTGACCATTTGTAGGATTTTGACGAAACGGGATTGGAGTCCTGACGAGCTTAACAAGCAAGAAAGGTATGTAAATCTTGCTCTTTCCTTCTCTTGGCATGTCCTAAGTATGTTAGGCTGAGATTCGAGCTTTGAGGACGACTCTACTCCTCGGAATCCGAGCTTCATTTTGACCACTTTTCATTCGGTAGAATTGAATTGGAAATGTCTGTTGTGTTGAAATATTGCTCAAACACCCGTAGTTCGCCTAAATGATATTGGAGGGCCTTGGATCCTTGTCTATGACCTCACCGGAGCCTAATGACCATAGTTTGGGGTCCGCCGCCTCAATTTGATCGAGGTGGGGCCTACGCGTTCAGAGGTCTTCCTATGTCGCTCTGTTTGGTATATTTGTGTGATTTTGAAAAAGAACTTTTGGCTATCACCCGATTACTATAAAAAGTTATTTTAACTACCTCATTGAGTTTGATAATACATTTTGACACATAAGAACGATTTCAGAAGATTGTAACTATTGTATACTAATTAAGATAAACACCGAAACTTGTTTCCGCACTCGCCGATGTTAGTAAACATATTTGGTCACCGAATTTGGAAGGCAACTTAATTATTTATTTACTAATATGCATGTGACCTTGACACGTGATTATGATCTCTAAAGTTCAGTTTGATATGTTTTCGAATAATGTTTGGAAAAGAACCTGTTTTAACTATTGCCTTGGCTTTGAAGGAATGGTGTGCTTTGGTTGTTCTGTTGAGTTTGTAATTAAAGAAATTGTATACGTATGGCTGCTTACGATTCTGCTCGTGTGTATTGTTATTACCTCTTTCGCCGAGTCCCGGGCCGGTATGTGTGATATTGTCCGCTGGATACTTGACCGCGGTGCCGCCATGACACTGGATACTTGGCCGCGGCATGCGTACGTATGATCTCGTCCGCTGGATACTTGACCGCGGGCTGTGCCATGACCGCTGGATACTTGGCCGCGGCATGTGTACGTGTGATATCGTCCGCTGGATACTTGACCGCGGGGGCGTGATACATTTGGATTCTTGACCGCGGTATGTATGTATGTGTGTGTGTGTATATTTATATATTTATGATATTAGCCGCTGGGTTCCTGGCCGCGGTATATGTGTGTATGCATGTACGTGATATTACCGCTGGGTTCCTGGCCGCGGTATGTGTGTATGATTTGTGTATGTATGATTTGGAGGTCAGATGGAAGAACGTTGGTATTTGGACTATTATGCTCGCGTTGGGTACACTTTATTTCGTTTTCTGTATTTTCTGCTTTGCATACTCGGTACATATTCGTGCGACCCCTTTCTTCGGGGGCTGCGTTTCGTGCCGCGCGGTACCCACGGATGAAGCGAGATGATGTTAGCGAGAAGATGTTCCGGCATTTGGGTTGGCGAGCTCCATTTCCTCGAGTCTTCTGCCGAGTCGAATGCTTTGTACGGTATTCGGAGTTATGTTAGAGACTTTGCAGACAGTGTCGTGTGTATGAAATGTTCGTTTGTGAACGGCTATGTAAGCCTATGTATCAGTACGCATTGTGTTATGAACCTCATGTGTTTATAGATTCGCTATGGTTACGAATTCTGTTTGATTTGAAAAAAAATGAAAGGCATGTGTGTTTTCCGAAAAAAATTTCACCCTGTGCTTATGTTATGCTTTGTGGGCCCAGTATGGCTATGAGTATTATGAGAGTCTGCGGGTTCGCTCGGCCCTAGGTAAGGGTCGGGTGCCCATCACACCCTATCGGAAATCGGGGTGTGACAGGTGGACAATGACAACACAAAGGATAAATGATTATGTGGACAGTTTAGCTCAGGATCAGGTGCATGAGCTAAGTATCACAGTCTTTAATCAGGAGCATATTTAGAAGGAATTTCCTCTTCCAATTGTACTCAGACAGGAGGATCAGTTGAATTTTTCTATAAATCATAATGGAGTGGGATCCATTCCACCTGAAAGGGAGGAACCTGATGATTTGCATATGGATCTGGTGGAAAAAGGTCAAGATCAACAAATTCTATCCTTGAAGAATCCTTCTCATTTGAAGGAACTACATGATGTAGTGTCCCATAATCTAGCAAATATGGCATTACCTGAGCAACTTGAAGTAGGTCGCAGTGCTAAAGATGTGGTAATTGAGGATGCCATAGAACAGAGGTTTAATCATGTAGCTAAGGAAGCTGATATTTCTCCAAAATCCATGCAGAAAGGGAGTAGGAAAGGCAAACAACAAAGTGCAGTGGATATTCAGCCTATAAGAATATTGCCAAATAAAGGTATGAAGAATGTCAATAAATCTTTATAAAGACTATTTTGGAATATCAGGTCTGTGAATTCACAGTAAGCCTTTCATAGAGTGCAAATGTTACAAAGGCATCATAAATTCTCCATCATTGCATTGATGGAACCATTTCAGCATTTTAGACACATTCAAAGATTTAGAAGGAGATTGGGCATGAGATATACACATAGCAACTGCAATGGAAAATTTTGGTTCTTTATAAATGATAATATAGATGTAGAGGTGATTTAGGATACCGATCAAAAGATCACAGTTAAGCTAAGTTTTCAGGAGGATAATAAGATGCTTATGACTACTATGATTTATGCAAAGTGTGAAGCATTGGAAAGAATTAATCTTTGGGACACCTTGCATAACTTGGCTGATCAAATGGAAGTGCCCTGGCTTGTGGGAGGGGATTTCAATGTCATTATGAATGAAGATGAGAAAAAGGGGGGTCTGCCAGTTTATCAAGATGAGTATGAAGATTTTGTATTCTGTGGGAATTGATGTGAACTCTTTGAGATTGCTTTTAAAGGGAGCTTATTCACATGGTGGAATGGTAAAGCTGGTAGGGATTGTATTTTTAAAAGGTTGGATAGTATGCTCACTAACTTAAAACTACAGAAATGGTTTGGTCACATGAAAGTTGAACATTTATCTAGGACTGGTTCTGATCATGATCCTCTTCTACTTACTTGTGGAGATTCATCTCAACATGTAAGGAAACCTTTCAGATTTCTAAAGTTTTAGATAAAACATAAGTCCTTTATAGAGATTGTGAATCAAGGGTGGAATGCTGATTTTGAATAAGATGAACTCATTACTTTTAAACTGAAGCTTAAAAAAGTAAGTCTACACTTTCAGAATAGAGTAAAGCTATTTTTGGGGATATTTTCAAGCAGCTGGTAGTAAGGGAAGATATTACGAGAGTTAAAGAATAGCTTTTTGAAGATGATCCTTCTCCTGCAAACAGGATGGTACTCCAACTAGCACAAACAGAATTGAAGAAGTATATGCATTATTAGGAGGAGTTCTGGAGACAGAAATCTCACTTTACTTGTTTTTCTGAGGGGGATAGGAATACAAGATTTTTTCAACAATATGGTAAATGGTAGGAGGAAGAGATTGCAGGTCAAAAGGATGAAAAAGCAAGATGGAAGCTGGATTTAGGGGGAAGATGCTCTAGCTGAGGAAGCAACTCAATTTTATCATCATCAGTTTACACAGGAGGATATCTCTTCAGATTTCGCATTGCTGCAACATGTTCCTGATATGGTTACTCGGGAGAATAATCAGATACTTACCAGCATGCCAACTCTAGAAGATATTAAGAAGGCAGTTTTTGATATGTCAGGAGATAACTCAGGTGGCCCAGATGGTATGACAGGAGAATTTTATCAAGTATGTTGGGATATTATGGGGGTTGATGTGTATAATGTAGTGAAAGTCTTCTTTGAAGGACAAACTCTGCCAAAGTCCATAACTCATACAAATTTGGTTCTGATCCCAAAGAAGAATAGTGTTGAGACCTTTGCAGATATGAGGCCCATAAGTCTAAGTAATTTTATTAACAAAGTGATCTCTAGGGTGGTGCAGAATAAGCTTGAAAATGTTTTGCCTCTTTGATATCTGCTAATCAGTCTGGTTTTGTAAAGGGAAGATGTATCATTGAGAATGTACTGTTAACTCAAGAGGCGGTATCACAAATAAGACTTAGGGGAAAACCAGCTAATATGGTGCTTAAACTGGATATAGCTAAGGCCTATGATAGAGTGTCCTGGGATTTTTTGGCAAGAGTCTTTGAGGAAGATGGGATTTGCGAAGTATTTATAGATATGATATGGAGATTGATAGCAAACAATTGGTACTCAGTTCTATTCAATGGACAGGCTTCTGGTTTTTTCCACTCAACAAGAGGTGTTAAGCAAGGAGATCCACTTTCTCCTGCTTTGTTTATTTTGTCTGCAAAAATGCTATCTAGAGCATTGAACTTTTTATTTGAGGACAATGGCTTTAGAAGCTATGGAATGCCTAAATGGAGTGATAATTTGAATCATCTTGCCTATGACGATGATACAATTATATTCTCTATCTATGAGATGATACTTCATTGTAGCTGATCATGGGAATATTACAGGAGTATGAGCAGATGTCAGGGCAGCTTATCAACAAAGGAAAAAGTTCTTTCTACATGCATAGTAAAGTTGCAAATGTGATAGTACAACAAGTGGAAGCTATTAGTGGTTTTACTAGGGGATCTTTCCCTTTTACATACTTAGGTTGCCCAATCACACATGCAAGAAAGAGAAAGGCTGATTATAATGACTTGATCAAAAAAGTGAAGGATAAACTGGCAGCTTAGAAAGGAAGACTTTTATCTTTTGGAGGGAAAGCTATTTTGATCAACAGTGTTTTATTGGGTATGCCAATTCACCTACTCTCAGCTATCAGGCCTCCAAAGGGTGTTATATATGACCTGCATAGGGTGTTTCCAAGATTTTTCTGAAATAATAATGAAGAAGGAAGAAGAAGGCACTGGTCTTCATGGTTGAATCTGTGCTTGCCATACGAAGAAGGTGGAGTTGACTTCAGATCCTTATTTGATGTTTCTAAAGCATTATGTGGAACAAGTATTGTAAAAGGCACTACCCTCAGTATGTGCCTTGGAAAGGAGGCTCTAAGGTCTGGAAGATGATGTTAGAAGTTAAAGACAACATGGAGCATGGAATGTGGTGGGAGCCAAGATGTGGAACTGCTAACATCTGGTTTGATAATTGGGAAAAACTTGGAGCTCTATGCTACTTAGTTCCTGATGAGTTTTTGTGGATGAAACAGTAAAAGATGTGAAGGAATTGAGAAATCAGGAAGGGTGGAACATGAGCAAACTACAACAGCTCTTTCCTACTGATATTGTTGATCATATACTGGAAGAATTAGACTTTCATGAATCTACAAAAGAATGGGATAAACCAAGGTGGATGATGACAAATCCGGTAAATTTACGATTGAAGTGCATGGGAGCTCTTAAGAAGGAAATATGTGAAGTCTGATATATACAAAAGCATGTGGATACCAGGTTTGCCTTTCAAAATTTCATTCTTTTTCTGGAGATTGTGAAAATACAAACTGCCAGTTGGGGATATAGTGTGAAGAATCGGGATTGATACCGAAGGAAAATGCTATTGCTGTGATCACAAACAATGTGAAACTGTAGATCATCTGTTTGTCACAGGAAAAATTGCTTCTCAGGTTTGGAGATATGTTAAAGCTGCTGTAAGAATCACAACAACTTTGCTTCAGGTTAAACAAGTTATACAAGTCTGGTGGAATGCTGAGTTTTTATCTAAGTTCAAATCTATTATTAGAGCCATACCAAAGGATCACAATGTGGCAAATATGGAAGTGGAGAAACACTGTGGTGCATGGAGGGAAGATGACAATCAATAAGGTGATATATGAAATAAATTTGACTATACATCAGATGTGCAGAGTTAGAAATCCAGGAATGCAAGTACCAAAGTCTCCTCCACAGATTATGCAGATGATTGAAACAAACAGACAACACTTAGTGAGCAAGATAGTGAGATGGAATTTTCCTATGCCAGGGTTGTTTAAGTGTAACTCAGATGGTGCTTCTATAGGCAATCCAGGGCCAAGATAAGTGGCATTTTGTATTAGGGATTCTGAGGGAGATCTTGTGCTTGCTGCAGCTAGAAGAATATCAGATGGATCAAAGTTAGTTGCTAAAGAAATGGCTTTACAGGAAGGGATTAAATACTGTGTGACAAATGATCTTTTGACTGTAATCTTGGAGACTGATTCAATGACTCTTAAAATGATCTTGATAGGACAATGGGAAGTACCATGGAGTATCTCTTTGATCATAAAGGATATTACAAGGATGATGAGGGATAAAGAAGTGAGAGTGGATCATGTACTGAGGGAAGGAAATGGATTGGCAGAATTTTTGACTAACTTTGTTTTTGATTTTGTAGGTGAACATCATTTCAACAGTTACCAATCACTTCCAAGGAAAGCAAGACAGATTTTGCATACTGAAAAAGCACAGATGTCATACTTCATAATCAGGCAAGCCAAAGATAATGAGATCCCTGGAGATTAAAAAATGCAATAAGGATTCTACAGGCTTACAAAACTACAGTAATCAAGCTTAGAAAAGATCTAGCAGATTGAATGGAAGGACTTTTGGACAGGTTACAACAAAGGGTATTAGTGTGATTACATGCTCATTCTGTTGTCACATATCCAAAGGATCTTTTGATACAATCATTCTTGAGGGAAAAGGTCAACATTGCATAGGTCTGGATCAAATACAGAAACAGCTGAACATGAGGAACTTTCTGAAAGAATTCTCTTCCATCCTTGAAGCCTGAATTTTAATTCAATGGACAGTGGATCCATAGCACCTGGTGAGAGCTTGAGGTGTCAACATGGTATCAAGTCAAGGCCAAAGGATTTGCAATAGACAAGCTTTTAGTTTTCCTTTAGTTTGGATTCATGTATTATATTCCTTTTATTTTTTGCATTTTTAGCTTTTGTACAGAACTTGATATTTTTTAATAAAGCACTATCAAGCAATCTGCTTGGTAATTTTGATCAAAAAATTAAAAGAACTCCCAAAACCCTTCTCCACACATACTTAAGGTTCCAAACCAAACCCAAGATGAAATCAACCCAATCTTCCATCAAAAGGTGTTAAAGACTACAAAGGATTGCTTCTTGGTTAGGAAGAAGCAAAAGCGAATAAAGATGAGTACTAGGATTGTAATGAATGTATAAGTCCTATGATTATGTATTCATTATGAAAAGTGAATTGACAATTTCAGTAAAGCTATTGGAGGTACGATTTGTTTTCATTATTTAGATGAATACTAGTGAGTGGGTGATAGCTTGAATACACCCGAATGCGTGTTAGAACCCAAATAAATTTAAAGTTAAACTTGAAGTGTTGTGATAATGGAAGAAGTGAGCGTTATGAGAGAAAACTACAGAAGAAGAGCCTTTAAGAGTTATCAAAAAAAGGTCTCCTTAAGATTGGCCATGTGAGAAAAGTTAAGTAATTGAGATCGAGTATGCTAGTTTTGAATTTATTAGCACCCCGTTCATATAGTAACTCAGTTTTTCCTAGTAAGAAAGATTGCTCAGAAGTGAGTCGAAGGATGAGTCGTCAGCGATATAAAGTAGGAATAATTGCAGAACATAAAAGGGAATACAACTTGATCTCAACAAAAGAGAAGAATCTGCAAGTATAAGACCTTAACCTTTGGTCTAAGGGGAAGATGTGTAAGTGCTTAGCACACAACAACAAATGAGTATTTCAAAAAGAATCAAGTATGGGAAAAGGTAAGGATGAATGTGACTGCATGATATTTAAAACCAGCTAGAGCCCTTAAGGTCCTATTAATATGTACAACATAGATATTCAAAGTTTAGCATGAAAAATAGAATCTTCTCGAGAATATGTTTATAAAGGATAGATATAAGTTGAGGAGAAGGGAAAGTTACCCTATGTCGAGTAATACATTTAGAACATCGTAGAAAATTTGGTGAAATAGCCTGTGATGTTAGTTCCTTTAGAAGACAAGGTGTCTATGGTAGATAAGTGTTCCCATAATTCGCCTTCTATCGAGTCTACTGAGAAAGAATCAGAGTACCGAATGAAGCTTGAAGTCATGTTATGCGAGAGGCATTTTGTTATATCTTGCATTTTGTACGTCGGAATATCTTTAAGTTGGTTGCGAGGAGTTAAAGACAAGGCCATTTTTTTCCGACTTTGTTTCAAGACATAAGTTTCTTATGAATTTTTTTGGATGGAAATATTAAGGAATTTGGTGTTAAAAGTGAATTATGGAAATTTAGACATTTTATGAAAATTTGGGGCCAAAAGTGAAGTTTTGGAAATTTTAATTCATGGAAAAAAAAGATCATGTGGCCATGCACATGACTTGTGGGCCATAGGCCACATGTATGAAGAATATGTGTGGTATTGGATGACTTATTAAGTCATCTTCACTATTTTTATCTCTTGGTAATTTCTAGAAAATTGGAGAAAAAGAAAGCAAAAAAAAAAAAAGAGAAAAGAAAAAAGGGGCCGGCCATGTGCATGGCATGTGCCATATATTTATTTATATATATATATATATATATATATATATATATATATATATATATATATATGTATGTATGTATAAGCAAAAGACTATGCAAGTCATATTTTTCATTCACCTCCTAGAAATTTCAAGAGATATGGAGAGAAACAAAAAAAAAAAAAGAGAGACACGGCCAAGAGGGGTGGCGAACCAGCCCCATAAAGTGATCATGAGCAATTGTTTTCTTCAAGTTTTCATATCAATTGGAAGGTCCTCGTCGACATGGAAGGGTTGTTGGAGAGAGAAAACCATTCGTTTTGCTATGTAGAACTCTAGCCGAGAAAGAAGTGGGATGGAAGAGGTAAAGACTCAATCTTTTCTTTTATACGCTATAAATGGTTTGTGGATGTTGTAATAGGTAGAAATGAATGAAAATTATGAAAATATGGATGTTGGGATGAAACCGTGCATGTGTAGGTATTGGTCGTGTGTAGTGTGTGGTGTGTAGGAATAATGAATTAAGTGTATTTGGCATGTTTGTGTATTGTTGTAATGTGTGAAAATGGATGAAAATCATGAAAGTGGTGGGTTGGTTGTGGTGACCGAAAATAGGTTGTGTTGTTGGCAAGGAATGAACAAATTTTATTTAGTGTAATTTGGTTGTTGTGTTGTGGATTCTATGGTGTGAATGAGAGTTCAATGATTCAAATGGAAGTATGGTTGTTGTTGGGCTGTTTTAGAAGTTAGTAAGATTGTAATGTGGTTCCTTGTAGTTATGATAATAATGTTGTCAATGTGTGAATGGTTAGTGTAGTTGATGAATTTGGAAGGAAGAAATGTGTTGTTAATTGTTTTCTTGAACTTGAAGTGTTTCGGGTTGCCTTGTGTGTGGATGGGCTGATTTGAATAAATTTGTGGATCGTCCGAAAGGTTCTCAAATCTTGTTTGAATGGCCTTGGGTTAGTCCTTGAACATGCGAGCATCGATACTAGCTTGAAAGCATGTAGTTGCATTGAATATAATTGAATATATATGAACGTCGTCGAATTATGTAGAAAGGAATTATTAATGTTGGAATGCGTTTGGAATTTCTTATTGTTAGTATGGTTGTTGGTTTGGTTGTTGTTGATTTGGCCGAGTTGAATTCTCGGGGTTGATGAATTTATAGGGGAGATGCTGCCGAAATTTCGGTAGATAAAGTGTTAATTTGGTATTGAATGCCTAAGTGCTTATGGATAATGATCGATACCTAATGACGTTATTGTAGATTATGAGAAGTCAAGACTGAAGGTTGGATTAGCTTAAGAAGCGACTAAGGTATGTAAGGCTTACTCTTTCCGTCTTTGGCATGTCTTAGACGCAATTAAGGTATGACATGATTTGTGCTTGGGGTAACTCCGCTCTTACGTTCCGAGTATGTATATGATTGTTATTTGCTTCATGATGTAACATACTTCATATGGTCCTTAAGTCTTATGTATGCTTGGGATTCAAACATGGTATAAAGAATTTTGTTCCTAAAGATCCTATGTCTAAAAACGTCCGTAATCTTTCGTAAACAAACCGGATTGCCTTAATACGCTCACAAATGATCCTATGACATGTAATGATTTTAACTTTCATGTACGGGCCGGATTGGTTTAATGCATATCCGTGGGCCCCGAGGTTTACGTTTGAATAGTCCTAACGACTTGTTTTTGAAAGAACTTAACATGGTGTCCGCTTTGACTATCGAACATCGACTACCTACTTCATTGAGTCTATGATGATTTATGTGCATATGGTTTCTCACTACTCTGCTCGTGCAAGCTCAATATGGCTTTCACCGAGTCCCGGGCCGGGTTCGTATTCGTGCACATTCCTCTACATTGTTCACCGAGTCCCTCATTAGAGGGCCAGGTACGCTATAAATGTATATATGTATATGATGATGTGATGATGGGGATGGCGGCCAGGATGGCATACCGAGTCCCTTGCTAACGGGGCCGGGACACGCTTCACCGAGTCCCTCACAGGGCCGGCACGGTATGTATATATATATATGATGGCATGATGACATGATTATGATATGATTTACTCACCGAGTCCCTCACTAGTAGGGCCGGGTACGGTATATATGTACAATGATATGATTTTACTCACCGAGCCCTCATTAGAGGGCCGGGTACGGTATATATGTACGATAATATGATGATACGATTATGATATGATTTTATCTACCGATATATGTATATGCATGACAAATGTTTTTCGAAAGGCAAGCCTTATGATTTTTCCGTACTCTTTATTTCAGTATAGTCCCGCTTACTATATTTCATGCTTTACATACTCGGTACATATTCGCATCGACCCCTTCCTTCGGGGGCTGCGTTTCATGCGCGCGGTACACCCCGGATGAGTTGAAGATATTAGCAAAAGATGTTCCGGCGGGATTGGCGAGCTCCACTTTCTCCAGTCTTTGCCGAGTCGAGCATTATGATATGACTACATGTTCTATGTTAGAGACTTTGCGAGTACGAGGTCGTGGGTATAAGATGTCGGTTATGTAAGCGGCTATGTAAGCCGACGAGTTACTATGCATTGTATTATAAGTTTCACATGTTATAGCTTTTATTTGATTCGAGAAAGGTAAAAAGCACATTATTCTTGGAAAAATTTTCGTTATGTATTTGTGTCATGATTTAAAAACCAGCGTGATTATGAGCACTATGTAAGTCAGCGGGTTCGCTCGGCCCTAAATAAGGGTCGGGTGTCCATCACGCCTTAACGGAAATTAGGGTGTGACAAATTGGTTTCAGAGCGGTTCGTCTTAGGGGTTGTGCAAAAGTCGTGTCCCGGTAGAGTCCCGTTTATGGTGTGAAGCGCGCCACATTTATAAACGAGAGGCTGAACATCTAGGATGGTTACTCTTCTTTGACATCTTAGATCGTGCCGTAGAGCCAAGTCATAGGAAATGAGATTTCTTCCGCTAACTTTTGATTGCAGCAGGAGAACAGTATCGATAGAAGAAAGCGATTAACGATGTTGGAAGTTACGAAGTACGCAGGTAAGCAAAGGTATGCAAGGCATATGTCAGGTAAGATATTAAAGTACGATTGAAATACAAGTTGAGATCAAAACGGGGAAAGTAAACAAGAAAGTGTGACAAAGTCTTGATTGAGTTGGGCATACAAGCTATGTTCATTATTTTTGTACCGTCGATGATGTTGGGAGCCACCGTGAGGCCGTGATATGATATGATATGTGTATATATATGTTGGCCCCGTGAGGCATTGTTGGTATTTCCCGTGTACGGGTTTTGAGATAATGTGATTCTGAGAGGAAACTCTGCCGAAATTTTCCCGGAAATAAAATGAAAATGAGATATAGATTTGTAATATGTCTTGGAAGGTCATGCCAATAGTAAAAAAAATTGACTAAGTTACGAGTATGGCCGGCGCTGGAAAAAAAAAAGAAAAGAAAGAAAGAAAAAAAAAGTTTATTGCCGAATTGAGGGAAATATTAATTAGAAGGTCGATATCGACGCGATAAAAAGGGATTTGGAAAGGGTTGTAATCCTAAGAGATGAATTAGAAAGGCTGACAAACCTTGATAGAGAGTTATTCAAGGTACCGATTGAATTGATAAGCAGGGACGAATTATGACGAGCTTAGAGTTAAAAGAAATGTGATGCGATTAAGATAAGAGCACAAGGGAGAAAATTGCGACGGGTATGAATGTATAGATAAGACATGTACTGGTGAGATGTTAAGAATAAAGTGGGCTAGAAAGGGTAAAGGATTAAGAATGTTATATTATCGGATTGATTACGAACGAGATGTAATATGAATACAAATGCGAGGATTTTATGGAAATAAGTAAAACCTAATGAGAAGCGGTTAAAAGCTACGACGTGTCTACGTAGCTAGAATATAAAAGTAAGGGTGAAACGAAAAGTGAGTTATAGAGCGAATAAGCGAGACTTATCAAGTTTTGTAAAGAGGGTTTGGAATAAGTGTTATATGATAGTGGAAATGATAGTGAGCGTAAGAAAAGAAAGTTGACGGAAGGAGAGAATGGGAAGAGAGCGAGATAACAATATAATAGTAGATTATGACATGTGTAGCTAAGGACACGAGTACTATAAGTGACGGGAATGTGAAAGACTCGGTTACAGAAAAGACGAGGAACGGGGTAAAATGGGAGCGTAAAATCCAAAGGCCGCAGAATCAAGCATCTATAAGTAATGACGATCAAAGTGAGCTCGTCGCCATTGGGGACTTGAAAGTTCAGGACAAAGAGTAATCACATCCACAGGTGAAAGGCGAATACCGAGGACCAAAGGAGGGCAAAATGGTAATTGTGTTACGAGGGCGTGTTGAAATCTGTGAAGGCTTCAATTTACCCTGCACTACGGGACGGAGGTCATGCGATAAAGTGGATGCGGTTATACGGACGTTAAAGTGTCGTATTCCGCCGAGTTCCGAGGTTAAGCATGCTAGAGTGAGAGGAATTCTAGGATGGGTGACCCCCTGGGAAGTTTTTACGAAAATTTTACAAATTCAGATGCAAGAAGTAAATGAGGAGTTATAGTGATTTAAGGATAAATTAAGAATCTGAGGAGTGGACAGAAATCCTAAAAGGCCGCGCAGAACGGAGCGAATTAGACCGATAAAGAGGAAAAGGGTACATCGCGGCTACCGGAATTAGGGTAAGTTGGAATAGTGTTTGAAGATACCTTGTAAGCAAGACAGTAGAGAGTATATATGTATATAAGTATGTATGTGATATCCTGTACATGGCTAGATCAAAGGACATGTGTATTCCGGCAACCAACGTAGTGGTATATGGAAGACGTTAATTGGACAAGATAACGAAGTTCAAGTGAGAGGAAAAATGTTATATCCCGCATTTTTGTATATTGGGACAATTTGGTTCAACTATGATAAGTTAGGGTCCAAACCATTCCGGGATGCAAAGTCGAGACTTTTGACCTTTGATTTTATTTTGAGTCATAAGTTGTGCATGAATTTGTTGGTATGGAACAATTAGGAAAATTTGGGACCAAAATTGGAATTAATGGAAGTTGAAAATCATTCATCTTTGCCCTTGTTTGGCCGTGTGATGTGGAGTTGGCCCACACAAATTGTGGACAATTTTAATTGGTCCAACACTTGTGTGGGCCAAGGGACACTTGTGCACTTCATATTAGAAGCACAAAAGATGATCAACTAGTCTTCATTCATTCATTCTAACACTTAGAAAAAAAGAGCAAGAAGTTGAAAAACCTCCAAGAGGCTCTCGGCCAAGGAGACAAAAATTGAAGATCATTTCTAGCCACTCCAAAAATATTTTGTTGATGCAAACCCACTATTTTGAGGTCCCTAAGTAGCGTGGAAGTGTTGTTGGAGCGATCAACCCGCTAGTTTTCATTATCGCAAACCCTAGCCTATTGTGAAGTTGAAGGAAGAAAAGTAAGATTTGATCTTGTTTATGTGTTATAAAGGTTGTATGCATGTTGTAGTATGTTAAAATGAATGAAAATCATGAAAAATAGTATGTTGGAAGTGAGTTGTGTGCATGGTGTGCTAGCCGTGCAAGTGGGTGTGTGTTGTGTTGTGTTAAAGCTATGAATTAAAGCTTAGTTAGCATGTTATGATCATTGTAGGGTGAAGAATGAATTAGAATCATCAATATGTATATATGTTGTGTTGGCCGAAAATGAGTCATGGAATATGACAAAGAACGCATTAATATCGCTTAACGTTTTAGTCGTCGTCGTCGTTATGAATTCTATGTTGTAAATGAATGTTTAATGACTCTAGATTGATGTTGTAATTGTATGGGCTGATTTGAAGATTATTGTGTATTTAATGTAATTTGTATATTGATGAGAATAGCATTGTTAGAATGTGAATTGTGGATGCAAATCATGATTTGAAAATGAGGAATGTGTTAAAGTGAGGTTCTCGGGTTTGGGGACTGATTTCGGGTGAATTGGAGGAATTGTTGGATTGTTGTAAATGTTATATGAATTGCTTAGAATGTCTTTAAATATTGTTGGTATGGGTTCGGTTTAGTATTCGAGGCAAAATTTCGGAATAGCAGAGGGCAGATATCCTCCTCGGTACCGGCACGGAGCACGCCCCGGTCTGCCAGAGATCCGATGGTGCGAGTTATTCGGGGGCGGTAGCCGTAGCTCCGGCCTTTTCGCTCACGGTGGACGCAGGCTCCGGCGGAGAGACCACCGAGACCTCCGTGTTCCCACCGTTGGAGACGACCCTGGAGAGTGCTTTCGTGCCACGGGTGCGTCCTTTACTTGCGGCCGTCAGGGCCATCTGATGAGAGATTGTCTGGTTAGAGGTGGTGCAGGCAGCGCAGCTCAATCTACCGGGTCATCCGGTGGTTCATCTTCATCCTCGATATCT